>NC_074684.1:35656292-35848792 GCF_029448725.1 Salvelinus fontinalis | reverse complement strand
AGTGGAAAATAGAGGGAGAGACGGGGAGACAGATAGAGACAGAGAGAGAGAGAGAGAATTGGGGAGAAAGAACAAAAGAGACAGGCAGTTAGCGCAAAAAAATATGTTATCGCCGTGGCAACGCTTAACTCTCCATGGCAACAGCAGGTGGCTCAGGGCTGTATTTTTTTGTTTGTGTTGTTTTTGTTACCTGCTTTAGTCCATCTCTGGTTAAAACATCAGAGAAGAGAGAGAGAGAGAACAGGAGGAGAGGTTCTAGACCTCCAAATCCGCTCTTTTTTCCTGTCTTTCAGATGGGCTCAGGAACAATAGAAGAGCTAATATTACATTGTGACTTGACTCTCTCAGTGAGTGGTGTAATGAGAACAGCTCAGTAAAGTGGAGTATAGTGTCTCTCTGGGGCTAATAGAAAATAGTGTCTCTTTGCTCCTGAAGGAGTTGAGTTTGTTCAGTCTCTAATCTACTTTGTCTCTCTGTAGTCCTGGAGGAGTTTGTTCAGTCTCACTGTGTCTCTTAATGGTCCTAAAAGGGTTTGTTCAGTCAGTCTGTACTAAGCCTGTAAAGTAGCTGCCCACAGCACCAGTGAGTCTTGGACAGTCCCAGCTGAAACCTTTCGTGATTTACAAAGTTAAGTCTGTGAGAGCTCACCGGACCGCGCTCACTAATCTGGATCTGAAGACCACTGAACACTGTCTGCAAACCTTACAGCTCCTCTACAGACTTGAGAGACTTAGTCCTGTGAGGACCCTGGATAACACGGTACACAGAAAGAACAACATTTAAGTCTTAGACTTGTGTGTGTACAAAATACTCCTCCTCACCTTCTCTGTGTGTGTGTGTGTGTGTGTGTGTGTGTACAAAATACTCCTCCTCACCTTCTCTGTGTGTGTGTGTGTGTGTGTGTGCGTGCGTGCGTGCGCGTGTGTATCCGCGCGCCTGTGTATGTTTTTGTAAGTGTTATGTGCGGCTGTTTGTCGTAAATGTGTGCTTTGTGCGAGTGTGTGTGTGTGTGTGTGTGTGTGTGTGTGTGTGTGTGTGTGTGTGTGTGTGTGTGTGTGTGTGTGTGTGTGTGTGTGTGTGTGTGTGTGTGTGTTGGGGGGGAAGTCATGAGGAATCACCCCTGTGGACCACATCAGTGAGGCAGTAATTCTCTGTGGTAATCACAGGGGATAGAATAATGGTAATGCTGGAATATATCACTGTCATCAGGAGCACAGGCTTATGAGCTCAAATTCCTGCTTTCATTTCAGTTTGGCTGAGTCTAAAATGGCACCCTATACCCTCTCTAGGGCACTACTTTTGACCAGGGCCCTGGTAATAGGGCGCCACATGAACTTACATGATCAAATGATTGACCATCTTTCTCTCTCACTCTTTCTGTCTGTCTGTCTGTCTGTCTGTCTGTCTGTCTGTCTGTCTCTCTCTCTCTCAATCTTTCTCTCAGTCTTTCTTTCTTTCTGTCTGTCTGTCTGTCTGTCTGTCTGTCTGTCTGTCTGTCTGTCTGTCTGTCTGTCTGTCTGTCTGTCTGTCTGTGTCTGTCTGTCTGTCTGTCTGTCTGTCTGTCTGTCTGTCTGTCTGTCTGTCTGTCTCTCTCTCTCTCTCTCTCTCTCTCTCTCTCTCTCTCTCTCTCTCTCTCTCTCTCTCTCTCTCTCTCTCTCTCTCTCTCTCTCTCTCTCTCTCTCTCTCTCAATTCAATTCAATTCAAGGGGCTTTATTGGCATGGGAAACATGTGTTAACATTGCCAAAGCAAGTGAGGTAATAATAATATACAAAAGTGAAATAAACAATAAAAATTAACAGTAAACATTACACATACAGAAGTTTCAAAACAATAAAGACATTATATATATATATACAGTGTTGTAACAATGTACAAATGGTTAAAGTACACAAGGGAAAATAAATAACCATAAATATGGGTTGTATTTACAATGGTGTTTGTTCTTCACTGGTTGCCCTTTTCTTGTGGCAACAGGTCACAACAGGTCTCTCTCTCTCACTCTCTCTCATACTCTCTCTCTCTCTCTCACTCTCTCTCTTACTCTCTCTCTCACTCTTTCTGTCTGTCTCTCTCTGAATTCAATTTCAATTTAATGGCTTTATTGGCATGGGAAACATATGTTAACTTTGCCAAAGCAAGTGAAGTAGATAATAAACAAAAAAGTGAAATGAACAATAAAAATGTGCAGTAAACATTACACTCACAAAAGTTCCAAAAGAATAAGGACATGACAAATGTCATATTATGTGCAAGTAGTTAAAGTACAAAAGGGAAAATATATAAACATAAACATAGGTTGTATTTACAATGGTGTTTGTTCTTCATTGGTTGCCCTTTTCTTGTTGCAAAAGGTCACAAATCTTTCTGCTGTGATGGTACACTGTGGTATTTCACCCAATCGATATGGGTGTTTATCAAAATTGGGTTTGTTTTCAGAATTCTTTGTGAATCTTTGTAATCTGAGGGAAATATGTGTCTCTAATATGGTCATACACTTGGCAGGAAGTTAGGAAGTGCAGCTCAGTTTCTACCTCGTTTTGTGGGCAGTGTGCACATAGCCTGTCTTCTCTTGAGAGCCAGGTCTGCCTACGGCGGCCTTTCTCAATAGCAAGGCTATGCTCACTGAGTCTGTACATAGTCAAAGCTTTCCTTAAGTTTGGGTCAGTCACAGTGGTCAGGTATTCTGCCACTGTGTATTCTCTGTTTAGGGCCAAATAGCATTCTAGTTTGCTCTAAATTTTTTCCAATATGTCAAGTAATTATCTTTTTGTTTTCTCATGATTTGGTTGGGGCTAATTGTGTTGCTGTCCTGGGGCTCTGTGGGGTCTGTTTGTGTTTGTGAACAGAGCCCCAGGACCAGCTTGCTTAGGGGACTCTTCTCCAAGTTCATTTCTCTGTAGGTGATGTCTTTCTTAGGGAAGGTTTGGGAATCGCTTCCCTTTAGGTGGTTGTAGAATTTAACGGCTAATTTTGATAATTAGCGGGTATCAGTCTAATTCTATTCTGCATGCATTATTTGGTGTTTTACGTTATACACAGAGGATATTTTTGCAGAATTCTGCATGCAGAGTCTCAATTTGGTGTTTGTCACATTTTGTAAATTCTTGGTTGGTGAGCGGACCCCAGACCTCACAACCATAAATGGCAATGGGTTCTATAACTGATTCAAGTATTTTTAACTGATATGTCAAATTTTATGTTCCTTTTGATGGTATAGAAGGCCCTTCTTGCCTTGTCCCTCAGCTCATTCACAGCTTTGCTGAAGTTATCTGTGGCGCTGATGTTTAGGCCAAGGTATGTATAGTTTTTTGTGTGCTCTAGGGCACCAGTGTCTAGATGGAATTTGTATTTGTGGTCCTGGCACCTGGACCTTTTTTGGAACACCATTATTTTTGTCTTACTCAGATTTACTGTCAGGGCCCAGGTCTGACAGAATCTGTGCAGAAGATCTAGGTGCTGCTGTAGGCCCTCCTTGGTTAGGGACAGAAGCACCAGATCATCAGCAGACAGTAGACATTAGACACCATTCTAGTGGGGTGAGGCCGGGTGCTGCAGACTGTTCTAGTGCCCTCGCCAATGTGTTTATATATATATATATATATGTTGAAGAGGGTGGGGCTTAAGCTGCGTCCCTGTCTCACCCCACAGCCCTGTGGAAAGAAATGTGTGTTTTTTGCCAATTTTAACTGCACACTTGTTGTTTGTGTACATGGATTTTATAATCTCTCTCTCTCTCACTCGTTGTTTGTCACTCTCTCTCTATCCCTTCCCCCTCTCCCTCTCTCTCCTCTCTCTCTCTTCAGTCCTCCACTATGGCCAGGGAGTCCCTTCTTAAGAAAGAACGGTGGAGTTATCTTACAAGGTAGGCTACCTTTCTGCATCGCTGTGTCTTGTTTGTGTGTCTGTCTTAATCTCTCTCTCTCCCTCTCTCTCTCTCTGCTCGGATGCCAACTCCTGAGTTCTGAATTATTTTTTAGAAGGCACCTTGAGAATACCAAGTGCTGCATCCTGACACTTGGCAACATTTCAGAGGATGCTTCCGTTTGACAGGGCGTGTTTGAAAGTTTAAAAAAACTCTGCTGTGATCTGAAGCTCGGGAAGGCATCATGTGATTTTTTTCACCTCCACTTTAGCTTTCCATAACTCTCTCTCACCCTCCCTCTCTCTCTCGTCACTTTTCCTCTCTCATCACTTTCGCTCTCTCCCCTCACTTTATCTCCCTCTCTCCTCTGACATCCTCCATCCCTGTCTCCCTCGCTCTCCCTCTTCCTCTCCCCCTCTCTTTTCTCCCTGGTGGGCTGGCTGGCAGTTTAAATGGACATTCAATCCCAATCAGAGTGCACTCTGGGAGTGCGGTGGGCCAGCCGTGCTCTAAATGGGGGAAATGGATACATTAGGCGTCTGGGCCGTGTCCTCCATCCTCTCCATCGCCACTCCTTGGCTCTGATAATGGAGTAATGGTCAAGGAGCCGGCGTGGAAAGCATCTGAGGGGCCCGGCCTCCCTACAGATCTGCCTGTGACTGATGGGTCCGGTGGGAGGGAGGGAAGGAGAGAGGGATGGGTAGAGAGGAGAGAGAAAAGGGGAGAGGGAAAACATTGATCATTACTCCATTATCAAAAAGGTGGGATAGGTGGGTAGATAGTGGACAGAGAGAGTGAGGGAGGGGGGAGAGGTGGGAGGTAGGAGAGAGGAGTAGAGGAAGAGAGAGGGATAGAGGGAGGGAAGGAGGGAGAGATGGGGAGAGGGAGGAGGATGGATGAGGGAGAGAGGTGGGAGAGAGAGAGGGAGGGAGAGAGGAATGGAAGGAGGGAGAGGGAGGGAGGGAGGGAGAGAGAGGGGGAGAGAGCGAAGGGAATGGAGAGAGAGGGATGGAGAAACAGGGAGGGAGAGAGAGAGGGATGGATGGAAGGAGAGAGAGGGGGAGAGAGGAATGGAAGGAGGGAGAGGGAGGGAGGAATGGAGGGAAAGAGGGAGGAGGAGGGAGGGGAGAGAGGTGGGAGAGAGGGAGGGAGATAGGAATGGAGAGAGAAATGAAGGGAGGGAGGGAGAGAGCGAAAGGAATGGAGAGAGAGGGATGGAGAAACAGGGAGGGAGAGAGAGAGAGAGGGATGGATGGAGAAAGAAAGAGAGAGGTAGTATACAGTAGGTGGGTAGAGAGTGGACAGATAGCCACTATTAATTCAATTCATTTGAAGAAGATTTATCGGCATGGAAAGTGTAAGAACGTACATTACTCTACTAGCTCACTAACCCAGTCCCACAGCCCACAGCCTTGGTCTACTCTAAGCTGTGCTGAGTTGAAACACAGCGGAAACTGTCTACATGCTGATGCTGTATCTTCCACGATGCTAGCCCTGGTTTCCACAATGCTAGCCCTGGTTTCCACGATGCTAGCCCTGGTTTCTACGATGCTAGCCCTGGTTTCCACGATGCTAGCCCTGGTTTCCACGATGCTAGCCCTGGTTTCCACGATGCTAGCCCTGGTTTCCACAATGCTAGCCCTGGTTTCCACGATGCTAGCCCTGGTTTCCACGATGCTAGCCCTGGTTTCCACGATGCTAGCCCTGGTTTCCACGATGCTAGCCCTGGTTTCCACGATGCTAGCCCTGGTTTCCACGATGCTAGCCCTGGTTTCCACGATGCTAGCCCTGGTTTCCACGATGCTAGCCCTGGTTTGCCCATGCTAGCCCTGGTTTCCACGATGCTAGCCCTGGTTTCCCCATGCTAGCCCTGGTTTCCCCATGCTAGCCCTGGTTTCCCCATGCTAGCCCTGAAACGGTTGCTTTCTCAAGGTCTGCTGGGAATGACCTTTAACCCTGAGCTCTGGACACTGCGTCTGAACCCTCCGGTTACAAGCTTGATGTAGTCATAGCGTGCTAGGAATATGGGGCCAAATACTCAACTTTTGACGACTTTAATACACATCTGAATTTGTACTAATACGTTTGGTCCCCTACAATGGGGGGACTACAGTATGTATTAAAAGTGCTGCAACATCTAAACGGTTCACCTGATATGGATGATACCCTCAAATTAAAGCTGACATTCTGCACTTTAACAACACCATAATGGTCACTGTCCCGATACTTTAAGAGCTCACTGTATATATTCTCTCTGTATCGCCAGGGTGCAGAGACAATGTGAGCCGTGTTTTCTCCCAGCTTCTCAGCAGCATATGTCTCAGGCTTTATACCTGCAGAGACGGCATGCCTCCGAAGTTGGAAGACATGAGTCACCGCTATACATAGCATGGCTGCATGGGAGACTAAGCGGGGGAGAGAGAGAGAGAGAGACAGGGACAGGGAAATAAAGGGAAAGGAGAGAGAGGGAGCGAGCAACAGAGAGAGAGAGAGAGATAAAAAGGAAAGAGGGACAGAAAGCAAGTAAGCAAGCAAATGAAAAGACCTACAGAAAGAGGGAAACATTTTGTATAAATGGATAGGAAAGATCGACAGGGAAACAGAGAGAGAGAGAGAGTCAGTGGACAAATCGAACAGAGTTGCCTGTGGATCCAGGCAGGGCCAGGGTTAGATTAGGCAGAGCTGGGCTAGGGCCAGCCAGGGTTAGATTAGGCAGAGCTGGGCTAGGGCCAGGCCAGGGTTAGATTAGGCAGAGCTGGGCTAGGGCCAGGCCAGGGTTAGATTAGGCCGAGCTGGGCTAGGGCCAGGCCAGGGTTAGATTAGGCAGAGCTGGGCTAGGGCCAGGCCAGGGTTAGATTAGGCAGAGCTGGGCCAGGCCAGGGTTAGATTAGGCAGAGCTGGGCTAGGGCCAGGCCAGGGTTAGATGAGGCAGAGCTGGGCTAGGGCCAGGCCAGGGTTAGATTAGGCAGAGCTGGGCTAGGGCCAGGCCAGGGTTAGATTAGGCCTAGCTGGGCTAGGGCCAGCCAGGGTTAGATTAGGCCGAGCTGGGCTAGGGCCAGCCAGGGTTAGATTAGGCAGAGCTGGGCCAGGCCAGGGTTAGATTAGGCCGAGCTGGGCCAGGCCAGGTTTAGATTAGGCAGAGCTGGGCTAGGGCCAGGCCAGGTTTAGATTAGGCCGAGCTGGGCTAGGGCCAGCCAGGGTTAGATTAGGCAGAGCTGGGCTAGGGCCAGGCCAGGGTTAGATTAGGCAGAGCTAGGCCAGGCCAGGGTTAGATTAGGCAGAGCTGGGCTAGGGCCAGGTCAGGGTTAGATTAGGCAGAGCTGGGCTAGGGCCAGGCCAGGGTTAGATTAGGCAGAGCTGGGCCAGGCCAGGGTAGAGTGTGCAGTGTGTCTATGGGGTAAACGGGGTCATCTCTTAGCTGTGTGCTCTGCCTCTGAGGCTGTGTTGAACACAGAGAGGTATTTCCTGCCTCCTCCGCTGAAGCATGATCTACCGCTCTGTGGCATGTGGAATGGGAGCCGTCTCCACGGCAACGGAAAGCCCTCCCTGCCGCCGGAGCGAGAGAGAGACCCAAAAGGGGGAGGGAGAAAGCAGAGGGGGATGTTGACCCAGAAAGACCAAGCAGTAGCACACACATTGACACACACAAAGATAGTCTTGTGCACACTTTCACTCACACACACACACACACACACACACACACACACACACACACACACACACACACACACACACACACACACACACACACACACACACACACACACACACACACACACACACACACACACACACACACACACACACACACACACACACACACACACATACACACACACACACAGCAAGTGATCAAGATTACAATGGAGATAGTTTGCAGACAGGCAGGGACTTACTTATAAGGATAACAGGAGCAGCCCTAAAGATATCAGGGTCAGCCCCACAACCAGAGTCAATAGGATTAACATGGATAATGGATGTGGGCTAACACTTAGGGGCTAATAGGCAAAACCCTATAGGTACAGTACAACAGAGACACTCTTTTACGGTACATAATGCATGCATATTGCACATAGGCCTACTTAGTCCTAAAATGGCAGACGACAGCTACTGTGATGATAGGGCCAAATGTGTGAGTTCACATGCTTTCTAAAAAAGAAAAAAAAGAAGTCGCAGACAAAAGCAAATGGTGGTCATCATTTCTGAAAAGCACACTGACCCCAGGGATCCAGAGAGAGACGTGGATGACAGCTGTTTTACTGAGCTGAACTGGGGCGTCTGTCGCGAGCTGAGCAGCCAGCCTCGAATGACTGGAGCCCTGGCTCACACACTTCCTCTTACCCTCTATCGTTCCCTCTGTATATTTCTCTCTACCCCTCTTTATTTAAATACCTATCGTTGTCTCTCTCTCTCTTTTTTCTCTTTCTCTTCCTATTTTCCTCTCTCCCACTCCCCTCTCTCTCCCTTTCGCTCTCTCTCTTCCTCTCTCCCTCCATCGATCCTCTCACTAAAGAAAGCCAGTGCTGTGTAAGTTAGGCAGAACGGAACACAGTGTACTAGCCATGCTTCCCACGTGGTCGCGGTATACTGTACATAGAAACACATACACACAATATCCCCCATCCCCCACCCTCTTGACAAGGTCTAGGTGTTGGATTAAATAAGTTTTCTTTTTTACAACCAAATCTCGATTTTTGTTGTAAATGGCATGTTGTAGAAGTGTCCAGACACCTTTTTTGGTGATCTCACATTTTTGAGAAACTTACCCCAAACGGCAAACTTCCTGAGAAAACATGAGCAAAGGCTCCAAAAACACCCAAACACATCCTCTTTAGAAACAACACAGTCTCAGCATAGTGATGAAGGTCTGTTAGTGATGCATGTTTCAACACATGAAATTGTGTCATTCCGAACTTTGTACGCAACGTTCTATTTCATTTTGATGCGACTCGAGCGATACCTCGTCGTCCATTCTACAGGTAACTGCCATAACAAAAGAATCACTGGAGTAAATGAGGGATACAAAGTGTATTGAAAGCATGGCTGCTTCCAAACAGGAAGTTCCAATCTATGCCACGGTGCATTGAATCTGTTCTGGGTCGTGGTGGCCCAAACACCCTATTAAGACACTATGTTGATGTTTTGGTAGTTACCTGTAGCAGCAGGCGACACATATAACGGAACAGCTGGGTGGGGGAAATGGCTCGAGTTGCACAAAACGGTATATAACATTGTGGGTAATGTTCCCGAATGACACAATTTCATGTGTACAACATTTAAAAAGATACGCATCACTATACTGGGAGCTTTGCCGTTTCTAAAAGGACAGATTTGGGTGTTTTTGGAGCCTTTGCTCATGTTTTTGCAGGGCCCCCATACTACACAATGAGGATGAGGAAGGGATTTGCTGTTTGGGGTCAGTTTCTCAAAAACATGTGAAATCACAATAAAGGTGTCTGGAGCCATTTCCATCAAAAGTAGAGATTGGTTGTAAAAAATAAAACTTCTCCTTTAAGGTCACTACAATGCCTTATGATGCAGACATTATTTCATATTTTATTTCCCTGACGTCTCCTTGAGATCTTAGCAATTAAACTGCTTTTTGTTGTGTTCTGTATATATATATATATATATATATATATATATATATATATATATATATATATATATATATATATATATATATATATATATATATATATATATATATATATATATATATATATATATATATATGCATGTGTATTTGTGTGCATTTCTGTGTGTGTACATACAGAAATGTGTTTTTTATGCTGTTTTTGGTGTGAATTTGTTCGTATGTATCTCTATGTAAGTCCTTATGTCTGCTCCTCTCTCTGTAGTTCCTCAAGGCGTGATCCAAAATGGGGCCCGCATCAGGAGCCAGGGTCTGTTTCCTGTCATCCGACCCCTACCCATATGCTCCGTGGGAAGCAGGACCACTGCGATAAGGTCAGTGAAACTGTCAATGATCACTCGGCTGGTTATGACGTAGAATTTTACCTGGATAATACACACACCTCGACACCAAACTGTATTTTTCCACCATTTACATAATCGCACGTCAATTTGTTTATTGTACTCAAAACTGGAACCTTCACACAAAGGTGTAGTACAGTACTACATGCTCCTATTGAGTTCAGACGCAGATTACATCCTAAATGGCACCCTATTCCCTACATAGTGCACTACTACCCTATGGGCCCTGGTCAAAAATAGGGCACTATGTAGGGAATAGGGTGCCATTTGGGAGTCATTGCCCAAACAGGTGTGTTTATACAGCCTTCACAATGGTTTATTCCTGTGAAGAGCCTCGTGATTCAGAGAAGATTTAGGAACAGGCCTGGACCTGCTCATCCATCAAGGTAGCATGAGAGAATGAAGGGACACACACACACACACACACACACTCACACACACACACACACACACACCACACATACACGCCATGTCATGAATTAAACATCCCCACAGGCAAGGCAGCAGCTCACATAAGGTATGCACTGAATATTTGATCATATAAAAGAGGGTATGTCCTTCCCATGAGATAGTAATATGCCAACAGACTGTCCTGCTAAAAGAAAACAACGTTTGATCTGAGGGAGGGTGTGGCGGGGGCGGACAGCGGGACTATTTTGGATTTATAGGATGGCGTGGTGCTCTGATCCGCTTTTATGGTATATCAAATCAAATCAAAGTTTATTTGTCACGTGCGCCGAATACAACAGGTGTTGTATACCTTATAGTGAAATGCTTACTTACAGGCTTTAACCAATTGTGCAAAAAGAGGTGTTAGGTGAACAATAGGTAAGTAAAGAAATAAAACAAGAGTAAAAAGACAGGCTATATACAGTAGCGAGGCTATAAAAGTAGCGAGGCTACATACAGACACCGGTTAGTCAGGCTGATTTGAGGTAGTATGTACATGTAGATATGGTTAAAGTGACTACGCATATATGATGAACAGAGAGTAGCAGTAGCGTAAAAAGAGGGGTTGGCGGGTGGCGGGACACAATGCAGATAGCCCGGTTAGCCAATGTGTGGGAGCACTAGTTGGTCGGCCCAATTGAGGTAGTATGTACATGAATGTATAGTTAAAGTGACTATGCTTATATGATAAACAGAGAGTAGCATCAGTGTAAAAAGAGGGTTGGGGGGGGGTTGGGGGGGGGCACACAATGCAAATAGTCCAGGTAGCCATTTGATTACCTGTTCAGGAGTCTTATGGCTTGGGGGTAAAAACTGTTGAGAAGCATTTTTTGTCCTAGACTTGGCACTCCAGTATCGCTTGCCATGCGGTAGTAGAGAGAACAGTCTATGACTGGGGTGGCTGGGGTCCTTGACAATTTTTAGGGCCTTCCTCTGACACCGGCTGGCGTAGAGGTCCTAGATGGCAGGCAGCTTAGCCCCAGTGATGTACTGGGCCGTACGCACTACCCTCTGTAGTGCCTTGCGGTCAGAGGCCGAGCAATTGACATACCAGGCAGTGATGCAACCAGTCAGGATGCTCTCGATGTTGCAGCTGTAGAACCTTTTGAGGATCTCAGGACCCATGTCAAATCTTTTTCGTTTCCTGAGGGAGAATAGGCTTTGTCGTGACCTCTTCACGACTGTCTTGGTGTGTTTGGACCATTCTCGTTTGTTGTTGATGTGGACACCGAGGAACTTGAAACTCTCAACCTGCTCCACTACAGCCCCGTCGATGAGAATGGAGGCGTGCTCGGTCCTCCTTTTCCTGTAGTCCACACAGTAACAAATATGTGTTTGAAAAATGTCAACCCAAATGTGACTACTTATCAAAGGTATGAGTTTACATATGCAGTAGCCGTGTGTCTGATGATACTATGGTGCAGCCAAAAGCCTGGCGCACAGGGCTAGACATGCACTACAGTCTGTAGAAACAGTAGACAAGTGTGATGTATGTCAACAGTGACTGTAGCCTGTCCCCTTTGTGAACTGTATGGGCTCTGGTCAAAAGTAGTGCACTGTATAGGGAACAGGGTGCCATTTGGGACGCGTTCTAAATGTAGTCTGTTCACATTAAGAGTAACTGTAGCCCTCTGATCCCCTGTGTGTCTCTCCAGGTCAGCTCTGGGGGACTACCTGACCCAAGGCAACATCGGCCACCCCTGTGACTCTCCCTCCCCCCCTCCCAGCGACGACCTCCAGGAGGACCACAACTACAGCACCGCCAAATCCCCCAGCATGCCCTGCTCTTCCCAGGGGCCCTCCACGTTAGACGACGACGATGACATCATCGCGGTGGAAGTCGGCGTCCACCGAGAGGTCAAATCGGAACCTCAAGAAGTCCCGCTGGACTCTGCCTCTGTCTCCTTCCTCTCCCAGCATGCCCGGCGACGGGGCCTGCCCTGGACGAAAAACCGCCTGCGGGCCCTGGGCGACACGCTGCCGCTGAAAAAGCGCCGTTCAGCAGCGGCAGCGGTGGAGAAGCCACCGTCGGAGAGCGATGACGAGGAGATGAAGGAGGCGGCGGGGTCGTTGCTTCACCTGGCGGGCGTCAGGGCGTGTCTCAACAACATCACTAACCGCGCCGCCAAGGCTGCTCAGAAGGAGAAGGAGCAGAAAGAGGCCCTAAGGAACTAACTAAGGCCTACACATCTGGTCTGCACACCAACCACCAAGACCTAGAAACTAATAGCTAAGACACACTGCAAAGACCAACGTGGAAAAGCAGCGGGCGGCCGCAGAGTGTTGCGGGGTGTGTTAGCCAACACTTGCTGGGTGTGGACGAACGGTGGAGATTCAACATGTAGAATTGTCGGGAATGAACAGAAAACGACAGCAGATATTCTGGTCAGAGGCGATAGGATGGCCACCCGCTGCTTTTAACAGTTGGTTGTCACTGTGTATTTTGTCTCTAATGCCTGATTCCCACTATAGAGCCGACCCTAACTGTAGCCTATACTGCGCTGGCTCGGATATATTCTTTTCAGATTTAGCTTTCCAGCATGGTTCCAGCAGCAATTATGGTGGATGCGTAACCAGGCCAGCCCAGTACAGCTTGGTTTGGCATCAGTAGTGTGAAAAGGGTATATGGCCAGGCCTGAGCGCAGATAGACCTACAGTTGGACTACACACCAGGTCTACACACCGACCAACCAACCAACCACCAACAGGCCAAGAGATAACGTTATTAAGCATTAGTCTCAATAGACACTACTCCATCTCTCTCTCTTTAACCTTTAACCTCTATCTCTCCTCCGGGGGCATTAGGAGAATCCTACTTATTTATGGCAATATCAAAAATCTGTTTCTACTATACGTTTCCTATATGTTTCAACACTAACTCTGATGGGTAATTGATTCTCACGTGTCTCTGTTGATGTTTTTATGTTGTGTAAAGGGGATGCAAGCCATAGAAAAACACATTTTTGTCACTAATTAGGGAAATACATGCTAAAAATAGAATCATTGAGGAGAATAGCTGAGCGTTTTGTGTCATCTGTAACTTGTCAGAAGTGTATCTGTGAATTTGTAGCAATCTTCCAGTAATGTAAGCCAGGAAGTTGAGCCAATGATACTAACAGATTGAAAACTGTTAAAACTTGCTGCTCACACACGTCATCCTACGCCCATGAGCACAAAATGTAAGACTGTGCCAAAGACGAGCGACCAGGTTGCTTCAATGTAGCCAATCTGACAGCTTACAAAGACAAACATAAAAGGCATAGCAACATCAGAAGACCTGTAGAGAAGAGATAGGAGAACACCGTAAATGTCTCAATAATTGTAAAATCCATTCTTAAAGAATCATGCACTTATTTCTTTTTATTACGGTGATTTCTATCACCAATAGTAAAAGCATCATTGAGAATGGGCATGATTCCTTTAAGATCACTCCTTAGTATTTAAGCATAGTTAGATCTATACTGTTAATATACTGTTCAATTTTTGGTGCCATGGTGATGACTTAGTGCTGGGTCAGAGGCAATATACTGTATCTCATCTATCTTGTTCTTGTTTCTCAGCTGCGTTTGAAATGTCCTCCCATTCCCTTTTTAGTGCACTACTTTGACCAGAACCTCATGGATCTGGTCAAAAGTAGTGTGCTATGGGTTCATGGGCTCTGGACAAAAGTAGTGTGCTATGGGTTCATGGGCTCTGGACAAAAGGAGTGCACTATATCGGGAATAGGGTGCCATTTCAGACATACAGTAGCCTAGACGTCCCTGAAACTCTTCCAGTATTCCTCTTCCACAAACGTGAACGCCGGTTTAAATATAACCCATGCTACGACACCTGCCTATCATTTCTACAGACTCAGAAAACTATATACATAAACTGTGGATTCGTTGTTGTTTCTTGCAATTCTGTTTGTATTGCTTCCCCTTCTTCCTCTACCCTCATAAAAGTATAAGCAATTTGTCCAGTCTGGACAACTCTGTAAAAAGGTTAGAAAATATTTTATTTTTCCTTTCTTAATTGAAGCAATTTGACCTGCAGGACTTTCTCAGTTATATTGCATGGGTGCTTGTAAATAAGATGCAAAAGTAAATCTTTTTTTATTCAAAGATCATGTAAGATAAACAATGTATTTAGCATGAAGCATGACTTATTTTCATATAAACTTAGATCCTAGAAGAGAAAACAAAGGTTTTGCCGCCAATTCTTATACACTCAATTTTATTTAATTTTATTTTGATTTAATTTTTAAAAATTGATATTGTATTTCTTCAGATGAGCTGGGTTTTAATGACATATCTTCTTCAGGGAGACATTTTATGGGGAAATCACTGCAATTATGAGGCCCGGCTACTCTGGGCTTTATGTATAACAAACCTGGGTTCAAAAACTATTGGAAATTATTTCAAATAATTTAATATGTGCTTAATTGAGCTTGCCTGTTGCAATGCAACCAATAGTAAAGTCCCAAAAGTGCAAACCCCACTCACCTGGCACCCCAGCCAGGCTAAAGCAAACTGTAAAACTATTTAAAAGGTTTCAAATAGTATTTGAACCCAGTCTGTTAGCTCTACGGCTAGATGGATCAACTGAAAAGCCTCTAGTATGGCCTTCAGTCTTCTTCTGCCTCTTAAACAATAAATGTGTCAGTGTTCTAGTGTTATTCAGAATATATCAATAGTGTGTGAGTGTGTGTGTCCAACAACCATACACCCTTTAACATTGTGCCTGCCCTCCAGACTTAATTGTATTCCGATGTCTTCAACTGACATGTTTTCATATTGAACAGCAAATATTTCTTTATTTCTGAAAGTGTTCTCTCATTTTGTTTTGTAAATGTGTTACCATTGGGTCCTAGTTTTCTCCTCCCTGGCAGACACTTCCCTGTAAATGGACGGAGTATATGGACCTGTTTGACATGGAATTTAGAATTTGTCAGAATGTTCCACCGTTCAACTGGCTCCAACTAGTACAGCCAAACTGTTTGTTGAAAGTTACCATACCGTGAACTGACTGAGGATGTATGTACATAGAGTGGAGTTACTGTACATGATGAACACGTTTCTGTACAAACAGCAGAGGTAATTAGGGGTTAGAAAGAGGTTATGTGCAGACAGTAGGGAGAGGCCGAGTCAGAGAGAGCCAGACTTTGGTTTGGGTTTATGGGAAAGACTGAGAGTGACTGACAGCTAGACTGGGAGTTAGACAAGCAAATGACAGCAGAGTTCCATTGTCATAGTATTCTATCAACTTTGATACGGAACACTGACTATTCTATTCAATTCAATGTGTTTCTTCTATCAATGTTGACATGAAATAGACTCACTCCCTGTATACCTCACTGCCATCTCCACTTCCTCTCTTGACACTAGAGAAGTGTTATTGTGTTACAGGTCAAGCCCTCTGTGTTATGTGCAGTAGGAAGTCAGTGAACTGGTGACTAATAGTAGAGTCTGCCGTGGCAAGTCAAGGAGAAAGTGTTGCTTAAGTAACCACCATCTCCTCCAGTGACTCACATGGTGACTGTGTCCCAAATGGCACTACTTTTGACCAGAGCTAATAGGGCTCTGTTCAAAAGTTCTGCACTATATAGGGAATAGGATGCCATTTCAGACACTTCCAGTGACATGCAGGGAAGGAAGGTGAAGTTATGACCATATAAGGGTCTGCTTGACAAATAGAACGATACCGGGAAATTGGACTGAGTAATTTAATGCAAATGGAAGAAAAAGAAGAAACTATCACTGCCTGAAAAGCCCTCGAATGAGAAACAAATGTGCTTATTTTATTTTAATTCAAACCTGCCAAACTAAACCATGCTCAGTGTGCATCCCAAATGGAAACTCATTCCCTATATAGTGCACTTTTCTTTCAAAAGTAGTGCATTATAAAGAGAATAGGGTGCCATTTGGGACTCACAGGCCAGCCTGCCAGCCAGCCAGTCCACCATTTTGTTTTCTATTAATGTTTTTTTTGTGTGTGTGTGTGTTTGTTTACTCTGACAAGACGTTACAATACTGCCACGTTAATGACTATTTGAGAAGGGTCCGAAAGCCATAGAATAGAGATGTCAAACGCAAACGATTATGTTGCTCTATGAGAAGAATCGATGTAATGCAGAGTGCACCCAGCTTGGTTGGTTTTCCAATGAATGTTTGATTATTTCCTTGTTGTGCAATCACATTGCCAAAGAACGATTTCAAACGATTTCATCGATTTCATTCATGTAAATATCACGTTGTTCAATACCGTGGCAAAAAAAAAGTAGAAATGTTGTTTTTTCTTTTCAATTTTTCTGAAACCTTCAATAATGTTTATGTGGTGTATTGTCTTCCAGTTGCAATGATTAAAGTTGACCTGAACTCAACTCCTGTGCTTGAAAGAGACCATGCAATAATTACATTCAATTGAATTGAATTGGGTTAAAACATTGCACATTGTATTCCCAGAGGACAGCGCTTCAAAAGTATTAATTAAAGCACTTGGTCCTCAATAGTAAAAACAAGTAAAAAAATCGAATGGTTAAAAGACAAAGATTACAAAACAACAACATGACATTCATATTAGTGAAGAAAACTGTCACCATCCATTGCACCTCATCCCTAATCTTAAAAAACAAACAAAGCATGTAATATCCATGTTATTCACATCAACCCAAATCAGCCCACACAGACCAATAAAAACTAAACATATTCTCTGTTACAGAAGTGCATCAGAAAAGCAAGCAAATGCTTGAAAGCTCGGTTGAACCCTTCGCATAAGTAAATTGATCATTAGGTTATTGAGACCAGTGCCTGTGATTGACTCTTAAGACTGGCCCCTGTTATTGACCTCATGTTCACATTAACAAGGCTCAGAACATAGCAAGACTTTTTTCAACCTGTTACTTAACTATTCATTCACTTCCTGTAATCATTAAAGCCCAATACTTTTGATTAAGTGTCAGCGGTGTGCCATCAGTGTTTTACTCCCAGTCAGGGCTATAGCTCCTTCTTGTCACTCAGTCAATCTGATGGTTGCCATGATGGAGCCATGTGGCAGAGGGAAGGAAGGCCATTCATAATTAAAGCCAAAGACTACAGGCTTAATCACCAGCCACTGCCTCCCCGCGCAGCACAGCGCAGCACAGCACAGCGCGCCACATATCCCTCCACCATGCGCTACAACTGCATGGAGCCAGTCTCTGTTGCTATGCAACTGCAGCAAAGAAAGTGCAAGTATATTCTGTACATCTTTAAGGGGCATCTTTCCACTGACCCAGTTGCCTGGGGCTCCAAAAAAATGTCTTAACACGCCATTATGTCTATCTGCTATGTTTTAGTCCTTTTGGAAGTTGTCCTTCACCACTTTTACAAGGGACGTTTTTGAAATGTCAGTTCATCTTCAAGACATTGTCTGTGTAACGTGACATGTATGAGCAGTAAATATTAAAAGAAATATCAATAAATATGAGGGCTCTTTTCCCACTGAAACGGATGAAATAAATGAATATTATTGGTAATCCATGGTATTCAGGGGCCAGTCTTGTAGGAGAGGAGAATATGTGTGCAGTGTGAGGTGAGTCAGACACAGAAGGTTCAATTTAAATCAAACTGTAGTGTCACATCCGCTGATTACAACAGGTGTAGACTTTACATTGAAATGCTTACTTATGAGCCTTTTCCCAACAACGCAGTGTTAAAAAGTAAGAAAATGTCCAAATAAAAATAGAAAACAGTAACACAATAAATACCAATAATGAGGCTATATAAAAGGAGTACCGGTAACGAGTCAATGTGCAGGGGTACAAGGTAGTTGAGGTAATTACAGTTTGTACATGTAGGTAGGGGTAAAAGTGACTAGGCAATCAGGATAGATAATATACAGAATAGCAGTAGCGTATGTGGAGAGTAAAAGTCAAATCAAATCCAATTGTATTTGTCCCATGCGCGAAATACAACAGGACAGTGAAATGCTTACTTACAAGCCCTTAACCAACAATGCGGTTTTAAGAAAAATGCAAATAGTAGCTATTCGGGAGTCTTATGGCTTGGGGGTAGAAGCTGTTGGAAAGCCTTTTGGATCTAGACTTGGTGCTCCGGTACCGCTTGCCGTGCGGTAGCAGAGAGAACAGTCTATGGCTTGGAAAGGAAAGTGCGTGTTTGTGGCGTCAATACGCATGTGTGGTTTGTGAGCCTATGTGTGTGTGTGTGTGTGTGTGTGTGTGTGTGTGTGTGTGTGTGTGTGTGTGTGTGTGTGTGTGTTGGAGTGTCAGTGTAAGTAGTTGTGAGTGTGTGGGCATAGTCCAATGAGTGTGCATAGAGGCAGTGTAAGTGAGTAAGTGCAACAAAGGATCAATACTAATACTAATAGTCCGGGTGGCCATTTGAATAACTGTTCAGCAGTGTTATGGTTTTGGGGTAGAAGCTGTTCAGGTGCTTTTTGGTCCCAGACTGGTGCACCGGTAATGCTTGCCGTGCGTTTCCAGAGTGAACAGTCTATGGCTTGGGTGGCTGAGGTCTTTGACAATTTTCCGGCCTTCTGACACCGCCTGTTATAGAGGTCCTGGGTGGCAGGGAGCTCAGCCCAAGTGATGTACTGGGCTGTCCGATACCACCCTCTGAAGGACAGGCTCATGGTAATGGCTGGAACAGAATTGGTGGAACGGTATAAAATATGATGCCATTCCAATTGCTCCGTTGCAGCCATTATTATGAGCCCGTCCTCTCTCAGCAGCCTCCTGTGGAGTCAGGGTGCAGTATAAGTAATATAACTGCATTATGCTGCAAAAACTGCAACCAGAATAACGCATCGTTTTTACTGCGTCCAAAATACCACAGTTGACTGCAGTTACTGCACTTTTACTGCCGTTTCAAAACTGCTATCTTTCTTTGTAAGAGTTCTGCTCTTCATGGTCCAGATCATCCAGATTTACTAAATGTCAATTGAGACAGGTTTCCATGGAGACTGTAGAAAGTAGAGTTAAGGCTCTTTGTTAGCCTGCATTTATTCCATGCCGTTATGCTTTTGGAGAATTTTCCCCCTAGAAGAGCAGGGGTTATTGTTATATGCCAGGGGTGGGAAAAATACGCCCCGCAGGCCAGATCCGGCCTGCAAACTCCTTCAATCCGGCCCGTGGGAGGTTTGAGCCAGCCTGCGGCAGTTTTTGGGGGGGAAATTATTATTTTGGGTTAATAAAACACTCCAGGTCATCTTAAACGTCTACATAAAAAGTTTGTAGAAATGATGAAGGACCTATATATTTTCAAATAACTTCCCTTTTTCTGGCCTGCAAATAGATTTTGCCAAATTAAATCTAATCTGTGCCGCCCTCCATTGAATTTCAAAATCCCGATGTGGCACTTTAAACAAAACATTTGTCCACCCACGAAACAATGGACAAATCTTTCCTGAAGTGGATATAAATTTGCCATTTTGACTTAAATTGCACATGTTTTATGATAAAGTATCTTCCTTCTCATATTGCTTAAATTGATTGGATGTGGGTCATTATAGTGATTGGAAACTGATCCTCTGTGTTTTGTTGTGGTGTGTGATCACTCTCTAGTGGTGTAATGGAGTTACTACATTCAGTGGCTCCTGAATCAGTCACTCGACTCCACTTGGGCAGAGACGAAGAGGCGAAGCTGACGATGGCTGGCTGACGATACTACACGGTAGTCAGATTCCGATATCGATCAATGTGATATAATCATTTTCCAAAGCATCTGGTCTATTTTTTAACATGAATAAATGCGAACTCATGGCTGTCAAAGATTGTGTGACACCCTCATATTCAGTGGCGACCCGTCATTCAGGGCAGGTGGGGCTCGTTCAGCTAAAAAAAAAAATGTGTTTCCCGTTTTGCATACGTGTCACACATCAGTTTGCAAACAATGTAAAAACACATGGTCTCTTTTTTGCTTTCTTGAGTAAGGCACTCCAAAATGGAGGTGTTTCAGCCTAGCTCAGTGTTTCTGTGGTGGGGCAGCCAGCGGAAAATACAGTGCTTAGGGGTTGGTAATGTTCACTAGTTGCGCTGTGATTGGCTCAGTGTTCTGTCACTCATGGGGTCACTGCAAAATCTACGGCCAGAGCTCAGACATTCAAGCCCCTTGAGTGCTGCTATGGATTTACATTAGAAGTGCCCATCCAAGAAGACTCAAGGTCATTGGCCACAGATAAAATTATGTCAAATCACGTTATATCTACCGTAGCTTTGATTGGACTGTCATATCATACTTTCAAAATCTTAGCTAGCAATATAGACAAGGAGTCATCATCATGAATCAAGTCGACAATCTATTGGCAATTACTTTTGAATCCTTGTCATATGAAGATAAATTATATATAAAATGTATCAGTGCTCATCGGCCATTGGAAATAAACATTACACAAGTTGGAAATCCCAAATTCAACAATGAGTGGTTTGGAAGGAATCAGTGGCAAACTGCAAGCATTGCAAAATAATCACTAGCCTGCTATTCAGTGGAGTGGGTTCGTGGTCCAAGTCTGGGTTTAAGGGTCTTTTTTCCAAGCTTAAAAGGATAAACATTCAACACCATGGGCCAGAAAAGGTTGAATACAATGGCCATACTGTCAATCCAGCATGACTTCTGCTGAGTTCAAGACAACTGGGAACTCTGAAGAAAAACAAGCTCCGACTGAGAATATGTGTTTTGAATGGTCATTCAACTCGGAATTCCAAGTCGAGAAATCGGGCCTCTTTCTAGAGCTCCGACCTGAAGTTCAATGACGTCATGATTCCCAGTTGTCTTGAAAGCACCATACATCCAGAGAATACCAGACTTTGATGAGAAAGTTTGATGACAAAATGTACACACAAGAAGGACCGCTGCGCCACCTTCCTGTTCAAGTGAGCAAAGCACAACAAGGTGAGTCCAAAAAGGTCTTGTATGCTGCTGTATAAATTATGTAATATGCCAGGAAGATATGTATACTGTAGCTAAAAAAGTAATACTATGTGTTTTTTTGTGTAGCAAAGGTGCCCCACCCTAATAATTTGGTCCCTTTCCCCCTAATAACTTAGTGCACATGCAGCCTTTAGCCTGTTTTAGAGAAATGTAGTCATTGAACATTGAGCTTTCATTGTCTACTTATATGCCCCCTTTAATTATCCTACGGTTTTGACTTGGTTTTCAGGGAGAATACTGTAAGAATGGCCCATGTTCTGAATTCTGTCGCTGTACATTTCAAAAGTGCTGAACAAATAGTTATATTGACTACGTCCATCCTAGCTCGCTCATTAATGTCTTAATCGAAATCACGGATTTCGCTCGTCGTCCCTTGATGCCATAGTTTGTACTATTAAGCAAGTCAGCCATATCAGCTATGTTTTTTTTAAAGGCAGTAAATGAGGATGAAGGAACTGTTTAGCTGACAGACAAGGCTCCGCTGATAGCCAGGTGTAGCAGTGGTAAGGATTCACTCCATTGTGCTGAAAATAAAGCTCTGCTATTGGGACAGCTTTATGTAGGCTTTAACAGTTTGTGGGCACCGTTTGTCACCATTATAGTGCAATTAATCTATTGTTTAGTGTTGTGTAGTGGCTTTGCTGGCATACATCTAAAAAATGTTCTTGTAGTTTTTGCAACTAAGATTTACATGCTAAGATCGCCAGTGCTCATACTATGGTATTCCAGTGAAAGAATACACTCTTTTTTTGTTATTTTAGAACATATTTTGGCACAACCATTACAAAGGATCAGAAGTCTAGAGGCTTCCTACATTTGAACCCTGTTATAAAAAAACAGAAGAAGCTAAATCAATGTCTACAGTGGGACATTGTAAGGAAGAGTCATAATAATCTCTAGACTAACATATGCTGCTTTATCTTTATATCTTGACTGTAAAATAAGAGATAGACCAGATGCTTTTCAACTTTCTGTGGAGAAACCATACACATTAGATTAGGAAAACTGTAGTAATGAGTATGATGGGCTTAATTTTCAGGACTTAAAAAAAAGAATGAATACAAAATATTAATTTTCTATAATACTTGTCATGATCGTCATAATGATTGGACCAAGATGCAGCGTGGTATGTATTCATCCCTTTTATTAGGAAGAGGAAACTCAAAGAACAAAAACAATAAAGCGAACAAACTGAAACGGGAAGCTCAAAATAGTGCTAACAGGCAACTATACATAGTCAAGATCCCACAAAGCACAATGGGGAAATGGCTACCTAAATATGATCCCCAATCAGAGACAACGATAAACAGCTGCCTCTGATTGGGAACCATACCAGGCCAACATAGACATATAATTCCCCTAGATAACTCACCCTTAATCACACCCCGACCTAACCAACATAGAGAATAAACAGCTCTCTATGGTCAGGGCGTGACAATACTTTTAAGATCAATTGGATAAAACAATACCTACGAAGACCCACTTCTATGTGGAACTTATTCCTCATCGTGTCTTTCTCCTTTTGGTGGCCTTCATGTTGGTTTGCAATTATAATATTGACAAAGTTCCAGTGAGGTTTTCGGCAGGTTTTCTTGTCATTGTCCTTAATTTATAAGTATATTTTCTCCCCACACAGATATTATATTATTAAAATTGGGACATATTGTATAAAAATACATCTTTGTTTTTTGAATATTGGTTCCAAAATAATATCCTATTGGTGATCCAACTTGTAAATGAAGAGGATCTTTTACTTAATTATGAGGAATTCTTATCACTTTACAAGATCCCTGTAACACATAATTCCCTCATAAATCTACACACAATACCCCATAATTACAAAGCAAAAAACAGAAATACCTTATTTATGTAAGCATTCAGACCCGTTGCTACGAGACTTGAAATTGAGCTTAGGTGCACCCTGTTTCCATTGATCATCCTAGAGATGTTTCTACAACTTGATTGGAGTCCACAAGTGGTAAAATAATGTTATATTTTATTTAACCTTTATTTAACTAGGCAAGTCAGTTAAGAACCAATTCTTATTTACAATGACGGCCTACACCGGCCATACCCGGACGACGCTGGGCCATTTGTGCGCCGCCCTATGTGACTCCCAATCACGGCCAGTTGTGATACAGCCTGAATTTGAACCAGGGTGTTTGTAGTGACGCCTCTAGCACTGAGACACAGTGCCTTAGACCGCTGCGCCACTTGGGAGCCCGAGTGTCTCCCATGATTTGGAAAGGCACACACCTGTCTATATAATGTACCACAGAGCAAAAACCAAGCCATCAGGTCAAAGGAATTGTCCGTAGAGCTCTGAGACAGGATTGTGACCAAGAACCCGATGGTCACACTGACCGAGCTCCAGAGTTCCTCTGTGGAGATGGGAGAACCTTCCAGAAGGACAACCATTTATGCAGCACTCCACCAATCAGGCCTTTATGATAGTGGCCAGATGGAAGCCACTCCTCGGTAAAAGGCACAGCCTGCTTGGAGTTTACCAAAAGGCACCTAAAGTCCTCTCAGATCATGAGAAACAAGATTTTATGGTCTGGTGAAACAAAGATTGAACCATTTGGCTTGAATGCCAAGCGTCACGTCTGGAAGAAACCTGGCACCATCCCTACGGTGAAGCATGGTGGTGGCAGCATCATGCTGTAGGGATGTTTTTCAGCGGCAGGGACTGGGAGACTAGTCAGGATCGAGGCAAAGATGAACAGAGCAAAGTACAGAGAGATCCTTAATGAAGGTTAACCTTCAAACAGGACATTGACCCTAAGCACACAGCCAAGACAACTTAGGAGTGGCTTCGGGACAAGTCTCTGAATGTCCTTAAGTGGCCCAGCCAGAGCCCGGCCAAACCTGATCGAACATCTCTGGGGAGACCTGAAAACAGCTGTGCAGCGACGCTTCTCATCCAACCTGACAGAGCTTGAGAGGATCTGCAGAGAAAAATGGGAGAAACTCCCCAAATACAGGTGCCAAGCTTGTAGCGTCATACCCAAGAAGACTTGAGGTTGTAATCGCTGCCAAAGATGCGTCAACAAAGTACTGAGTAAAGGTCTGAATACTTATGTAAATGTGATATTTCCATTTCACAAAAATGTTTAAAACCCGTGTGTATATTGATAAATATTACTGCACTGTTGGCGCTAGAAACACAAGCATTTCACTCCACCTGCAAAAACATCTACATAATTAAAAAATCCCTATCAAAATCTGTCAATTTAAGCAAGAGATATGTTTTTTTGCATGGGCTGCGGCTCAATCCACCACAACCGCCTATGTTGCATCTGCCTGCACTACTGTATCTCATCCATTGGTTCAAAACACAGATTATCCATTATATTGACCATATACTCAAATGGCCACTCTAACAATGAAAATAAAAATGTAGATCGTTGACAAAGAATGACAATTAAATCCCACTTTGTACCACAACAAAATGTGGAAAAAGTCAAGGGGTGTGAATACTTTCTTTAGGCACTGCAGGCCTTTCTCGGTCCTTTCTTAGCCTGTAATTTGTGTGGTATTAAAAAAGATTCTGCTTTGTAAAATTAAGTACAATTGCATGAAATGTTTATAAAAATATATATTTTCTCAGACCTGCAAATACGATAATCGATTCATGCAATGCTTTTACCATAAAGGAGATCTATCCACCACTACACTTCTCCACGTGGTCTGTGAACCCACAACCTTCTGGCCCGCAGCCCTGTGCACGATCAAAATTCTTGCGTTGCCATAACGCTTTCAAGGAGAAGAACACTTTCTCAAACATCATATCTCAGGCTCCGGTCTGTCCAAGAAGTGAGGGTAACGGTAAGGATGTTCTCTCACTTTAAAATATATTTTGCTGAAGAGAGGGCCATCCCATTTTATTTCAGAAGTCCGATTTTCTCCATTTAACCCTTATTATCAATAACATTCACTTCCTTATTATAACCAAAGATTGTGGATATACTGACAAGATACATGTATCTTTGCCAGTGGAGGCTGCTGAGGGGAGGACGGCTCATAATAATGGCTGGAATGGTGGAATGGAATGGTGGAATGGAATGGCATCAATCGCGTGTTTGATGTTGTTGACACCATTCAAATCATTCTGCTCCAGCCATGACCACGAGCCCGTCCTCCCCAATTAAGATGCCACCAACCTCCTGTGCTCTTTGCCCTAACATTGGGAGTCGTTTTCCTCAAAGCTGCACTGAGGGCTGTCGAGCTCCCCTCTATCTGTTCGTTAGATAGGTGGATACATCTCATTGTTGTAGTCTTTTTTTGAATATTCGATGAGGGTTGTTGACGTCAACCACCTGTATTCAATGGAGAGAGACGCTATGCTACTAGCCTTAAGCAAAATATGCAAAGTCATCTCGAGACAACTCCGATATAAAGTATTTTTTTCTCAAAGTTGCCGGGATGCCACATATCCTACTTTTATCAGTACACTCGTAACAACTTTATAAGCATTACGAAACTTCTATTCGATCAAATAAACATCACGTAGCAAATAATCCATTCATTTTTTGTTGACCAACTTTGACACTCTCATTGACCTACATACAAACACTCAAAACTTGCTTGTTGGGCGAAACAACGAAAAATATTTAGAAAAAGGAAGATTATCCAATCTATAAACATGTTAGTTTCCACTGGCGGCACCATCCAACCTGCATTACAGACTACTGGTTCACTCTATGAGGAAACACTTATTTTCGCATAGCTCATAAATTCCTGTGCCTGCCTAGGAAATATGGCATTAGACAGTTTACCTTGTATTGCAACGTCTGGTAAAAATAAAATAAAAAGATTGCATGAATGCATTGTGATGTTTATATACCAAACAAAACGTAGTAATACCAAAAACTAAAAAAAACAGTAGTCAGCATCAACGCTAATCAGAAATGATATAAGCAAAGCTATTTGTTTTTGTAAATAATTTCATTCATTCAATTCCCAATACACTAGGTAAAAATACATTTCGCAGTACTGTCAAAACTGAATATGTTTTTCTTCTGTACGATATTCTCGCGGACTCTCGCGGTAATGACCGGGTTGACCTGCCTTATGTCTCGCGCACTCGCAGCTCCAGCTCAGTATATAAAGGAGGACAACGGCGGGCGAAGAACGGCTGGGAAGGCACAGACCGGATTTGTAAATAAGACCGTTCAAATCTGTGTTTTATTTACAAAAGTTATGCCGGCTAATTTTAAGTATCGTACCCAGTTGTTTTAGAACGTTTTTTCTTTTTTTGCTCTCATTCCTCGCTTCATTTTCGTGTGGTTTTACACTACGCGTAATGGCGAGCTCGGCTAACTCGAATCCAGTGGTAAGGATCATTCTCAGAGGGTAGTTAGTGAGACAGAACTAGTTATGATGGCAAACTAACTGCCAAAAAATATAATTGAGTGCAAAAACATTAAAATAAGTTACTTAGGGAGTATTGTTGGGGAAACAATTTAGATTTTCTCATGAATAAAAATGATAGCCATAAGTACAACAGCCATTTTAACCTCTCGAAACCATAGCTAAATCATTTTCAGAATGCAGCTGGGGAATTACGTTTTTAACTTATCTTGGGCAAATGTTCTCAGATGTAGTTTTAACCTTTAGCCAAGTCTTTTAGTTTAAGCTAGATAATTAAATATCAAGTTAGAAATGTGATTTGAGCCTTGTTTATTGGCTTTTAGGCTAATTTGCAAGCTATGCTGCGCCTAACTACAGTAACGTTAGCTAGTCAACATGCATCAACTACATTGGTGCATTTTCAATGTGGACTGGAGAGCTAGCAAAAAAATATAACGTAGTTAACTAGCAATAACGTTAGTTCTCGTACTAACTTCTCGTACTAACTAGTAACTATCTACAGTAGCTTGGAGTTTAGGAATTGTTCCTGGAGCCTAATGAAAACTTGCAGTTTGCCTTGATGTACAGTTGGAAGCACCTTCTCATCCAATGCATTTGTTTAATTCCTATTGTCGTAATTAAAACTGATTCAGGTGTTATTTATTGCTTGATAATTTCAAACAAGGTCGTACAGTGCCTCTGTCCACCATTACACGAACAAGGCTGCTCGCTAGCCGCCCCAAAACACGTAGTCCTCTATTCTCCACTATTTATTTGTCCGTCTCTAAAATCACATTTTAACCAGCTAAAGTCACACTATCTTCTAGCTACATTCCCATTTACATCCAACATTCGAATATTAGTGACTGCGAGCGTGAGGCAATGTGTGCCTGACCCCGGCTCCGTAAAATGGCTTCCATGTCTCCTCTCTTGACGGTTGTGACCCTCCTCCTTTCCGCAGCTCGGTTTTATACCGCCATATTGGCTCTCTAATATAGACTGCCCGGGATGGGAAGGCGCTACTCAACCCTACGTCACCGTCTCTACATATAAACACCAGACTGAGCTTTAAATAGTGAGCAGACAGGCCAAGAGGCGGGCAGGGCGATGGTGACACCGGGGAAAGTGACCTCTGTCGGTGTTCATGCGATCATTTTAGTTTGACGGTGTATGATTGAACGTTAAGCTATATTGTGCATGGCCTATCGAGTTTAGTTCTCGCAAGCTGAACGATTTATTTCGGTTGTTTACAGTTTGAGAAAATCCTAAAGGCCGATTGATTGAGAAACGATTGCTGCGTTAACTTGTTTACGGTTTGAAAGCTCCCATATGCACTGCACATTTGTGGTCTAGTCCAGGGTTTCCAAACTGTTCAATCATATATTAATATAACTTGATGATGAATTGTCCCAACTTGTCCAAGAATTTGTAAAATTTGGGGGAATGCAAGGAAAGTCTGCTTGCTTTTACTTTACAAATCATAATTTGGAACTGATTTTACATAGCTTAGTTGCAAGAATGGCACTTTTTTGTTGACATTTTGTGGTTTCTAAGTTCTGTTCATTTTAAGATTATTATGGTATGCAGTTTATGAATGTCTGGCACTGATGTTCAAAGGCAGTCATGCCCCAAAATGACATTTTGTATTATTTGTTGGCTGACATTCTTTACCAAGCTGCATTTGAATACATTTCAGTTATCACTATGTGGAATAACTATACTATATTTTAGAGCACTTCTAACAGTGCTCTGTATGTTCTGTCAGCCTAAACTGTACAGGTCTGTGATTGAAGATGTTATCAACGAAGTCCGGGAGCTCTTCCTGGATGAGGGGGTGGACGAGCAGGTTCTCATGGAGCTCAAAACAGTACGGAACTCATCACTTCCTTTTTAAGCGCATTCCATTCTAGAATATTCTTCCTCTTGCAGATCTATAGTAGATCCTACTATTATGCAATATGAGATCTCTAAGCCTCAATCCCAAATGAATGGACCATCTAATTCCACCTTCCATTTGTGGTCAGAGGACAAGCAAGTCTAAAGATCCCTCTGGAAAACATGAAATTATATTAGATTATAAACTGATGGTCAACTTCTTACCCCTCCTTTTATGTTATTGTCTTTTCTTCTTCCCTAGCTGTGGGAGAACAAGTTAATGCAGAGTAAGGCAGTGGAGGGCTTCCATACCGAGGAGCAGGCGGCCCTCCAGGCAGCAGCCCATCAGCAGGCCCAACAGGCCCAGCAGGCCACCCAGCAAGCCCAGGCACAGCAGGTCCTCCTGCCCCCGCAGCAGCAAGGTGAGTCCTCGGCCCTGACACGTCACCTCTGCTGTCCTTGGTACGTTATGGGCTGGTTTCCCAGATACAGAATAAGCCTCGTCCTATAGTTAAAAAGCATGTTCAATGGAGATTCTCAATTGATTAGGCTTTTTAGTCCAGGATTAGGTCGAATCTGTGTTCAGGAAATTAACCTGGCCTATAAACCATTGCCCCGTTTTTACAGCCATGCCCAGCCTCTAACACCTCTAATCACCATCTTTCTCACTTCCTGGTCCACCTCCAGTGTATGAGTATATTTGGGGCATTGAAAAGCGCTATGTAAAACCCATATAGATGGTTCCCTGACACACCACTTTAAAGCCAACCACCCACCTCAGACCAGCCCTGCCTGCCACCCCTAACCACCATGTCTGGTCTTTTCACACTCAGTGTATGATATAAATTGCTATGAGTCCAGACACAACAGGTCCTTGTCTAAGTTGCCCAATTCAAAGTCCATTTCAAAGAACTACTTGAAATGAGTATCTGCAAAGTATATGAAAACCACAAATGCATTGAAAAGAGAATCCATTCTTATTCACAGTGACGAGCTGGCAATCCACCCGGCCTACTGTCACAAGCGGTAATATAATCCCTTGATGATTATAATACAGTATTTATTGTTTACATACACACACACACACACACACACACACACACACACACTGTTTGTTCCAAAGCAGCATTGGCAAGATGTTGTTTCACATTTATTAGAAGTGTAATTACTGAGTGTGGAATCAATACTTTAATGAATACATGCATCTCCCCTGTCTCTCCACAGCACCCCAGCAGCAAGTCATTGTGCAGGATCCTAAAATTCTGCAGCACATGAGTGCAACGGGGATGGTGAGTGGAGTAGGGTGGTTGTCTGTAGATGGACTACACGTTTAGGACCGGTGACATAAGAGCTGGCGCTGAGCGTGACACTGACCAGGCCAGCTGGAGGACAGATGGAACAGAGGGATGAGGGAAGGAGGGGAGGAGAAGCGAGGCCACTCAGGAAATCGTTTAGTGAGAGCTACGGATTTCAGACTGGATTACTGAGCAGATAAACCGAGAAGAGCCTCACACTCGTCTGTCCCCCCCCCCCCCCCGGGTATTTTCTGAGCTGAAGTTAGATCAGTCTTAGACTCTGGGATATTCTAGCTCTGTTTTTCAAAGACGATAGAAAGGTGTCTCCCTAGTTTTCTGACCAGTTTTTCTGACGGACTGTTTTTTTCCTATCTAACCTTCCCCCATCAACTGGTTTTGTCTTCTGAACTCACATGTGTCTTAGATTTAGACGCTGTAGTCTTTGTGTGATGCACAGATTTCACCGGTCTGCACAGAATATGGGATTATTATAGCAAATTGATAGGTTACATTTTAAATGCTTCTCCGGGCGTTTTGAAGAACTGTTTATCTGTGAAGAGTCTTATCTTGAACAAGGACACACTCTAGCGCACCCTCTCGTTATTTATTTATTTTCCCCTTGCCTGGTTAGTAATGTGCGTTTTCTCTGTTTGTCCTGTAGAGTGCAGCAGCCACCGCAGCAACCCTGGCCTTACCCACAGGTGTCAGTCCCTACCATCAGCTTATCACCAGCCAAGGTAGAACATTTAACATCACACTAGGTCTAGTATTAATCATGTGTTATAACAGTGCATAGTGATTCATTGATTATTTGACAACTAAAAGTATATACACAGCCGTATTGTTGCAGAAAGATTACCTCACCAAATACCAATGTGTTTTTTGTTTTGTTCTGCCCTGGATTTCTTATGTCCTTCCCGGGTGACGCACATCAGGCAATTTGTCCCAGAATTGTTATATTAAGACATCGGACGGTGTGTACAACCTAGGAATAAGAAGCCTTTCTTTCTGACTTGTTAATATACTTGTTTCTCAACATTCAAACTGTTCTTGGTGTTGTCATGGTTTCGATAATATGGATCTTTGATTGAGTCTCACGAGGTTGGGTCTGGGTCCGAGGGCTTCGGCCTTCATCGCTCGTTCCTCTCCTCTGTTCTCCAGTCAGATCCTGAACATACTCTTCATAGGTCTAATATCCTCCTCCTCTGACCCCAGGTCAGATCCTACAGTTTGTGCGTGCAGCCAACGGTGCTCAGTACATCATCCAGCCCCAGCAGCAGATGGTGCTACAACAGCAGGTCCTTCCTCAGATGCAGCCGGGTGGCGGGCAGGCTCCCGTAATACAGCAGGTACGCCCCATTACACAGGTAGGTCTGCTCGCCGTCCTCCAACATATACATTACATGGCCAAAAGTATGTGGACACCTGCTTGTTGAACACCTAATTCCAAAATCATGGGCATTAATATGGAGTTGGTCCCCACTTTGTTGCTGTATCAGCCTCCACTCTTCTGGGAAGGCTTTCCACAAGATGTTAGAACATTTCTGCGGGGACTTGTTTCCATTTAGCCACAAGAGCATTAGTGAGGTCGGGCACTGATGTTGGACGATTAGGCCTGGCTCGCAGTCAGCGTTTCAATTCATCCCAAAGGTGTTCGATGGGTTTGAGGTCAGGGCTCTGTGCAGGCCAGTCAAGTTCTTCCGCATCGATCTCAAACCATTTCTGTATGGACCTCACTGTGTGCACTGGCCAGGGCATCTCTAGCAGGGCGGACATTTGACGAACTGACTTGTTGGAAAGGTGGCATCCTATGACGGTTTCACATTGAAAGTCACTGAGCTCTTCAGTATGGGCCATTCTACTGCCAATGCCTGTCTATGGAGATTGCATGGCTGTGTGCTCGGTCTTATATGCCTGTCAGCGGCCGGCGTGGCTGAAATAGACAAATGGAGGTGGTACCTCTGGTGGAGGTGATCCTCCTCGTGCAGATTGTCCTCAGATTTACAGAAGTGGCTTAAGATGGCTATGTTGTGCAAGCTGAGTGGTTTTGGAAGGTGAAGTGTCCGTTACTAGTTCCTGGTGGTTCAGTGGGGTGTAATGTCATGTTGCTGCCCTCCCAGGTGCTGGCTCCTCTCCAGGGAGGCCACCCGCAGCAGACTGGAGTCATCATCCAGCCTCAACAGATCGTCCTCACTGGGAACAAGGTCCAGCAAAACGCACAGGTCAGATATCAAACACTCACTAGTCACTACTGGCGCTCTATAGAAACAAAAAAGGATGGTACACGTATTCCCCTGAAATGATTTGATAAAATATGCATTAGTATACCTACATTCAATGTAATTTTTACACTCCGCTTTTGAGAATCTATAGATATGCAAGAGGGAATTATTTATTGTATATACAAATGGGGATTCCTCTGCTGAACACCCCATGCCACATTCAACCAGCTCTCACCACCCAATCCTTCTCAACCCATCACTCTCTTCAGGTAATGCAGATGCCCGGCCAGGTGCAGCAGATCCAGCAGCAGGTCCAACAAGTACAACAGGCCCAGGGTGGCGCTGCGCCAGGGCCACCACAGCAGCAAGCCAAGCAGCAGCCTCCTATGATGCTGCAGGTTGACGGAGCGGGAGACACGTCCTCAGAGGATGAGGACGAGGAGGAGGAGGAGTATGATGAGGATGAGGATGAAGACAAGGATAAGGATGGAGGGGAGGAAGGCCAGGTGGAGGAGGTGGGTAGTACTCTCAATGAGACCGAGAGAGAGACAATGGTTCTAAACTTTTACCCTTAGAATGTTTGTATGACCTACTGACTAGGTGAGCAAAACTATCTGTAACCAGTTCCAATGCACTTTACCAGCACACTGTTGTACTCTCTAGATTTGGCTGTAGAGATTGAGTGATAGGATGGAAATACAGTGCCTTTGGAAAGTGTTCAGACCCCTTGACTTTTTTCACATTTTGTTACAGCTTTATTTTAAAATTGGAGAGAAACAAAATTCCTTCTTCTACACACAATATCCCATAATGACAAAGCAAAAACAGGTTTTTAGAAATGTTTACTAACAAAAAATATATAAACACATTTACATAAGTATTCAGACCCTTTACTTTGTTGAAGCACCTCTGGCAGCGATTACCGCTTTGCCTTCTTGGGTATGACACTACAAGCTTGGTACGCCTGTATTTGGGGATTTCTCCCATTCTTCTCTGCAGATCCTTAGGTTGGATGGGGAGCGTTGCTGCACAGCTAGTTTCAGGTCTCCCCAAAGATGTTCGATCTGGTTCAAGTCCGGGCTCTGGCTGGGCCACTAAAGGACATTCAGGGACTTGTCCCGAAGGCACTCCTGCATTATCTTGGCTGTGTGCTTAGGGTCGTTGTACTGTTGGAAGGTGAACCTTCACCCCAGACTGAGGTCCTGAGTGCTCTGGAGCAGATTTTCATCAAGAATCTCTCTGTACTTTGCTCCATTAATCTTTTCCTCGATCCTGACTAGACTCCCAGTCCCTGCCGCTGAAAATATCCCCACAGCATGATGCTGCCACCACCATGACTCACCGTAGGATGCTGCCAGGTTTCCTCCAGACGTGATGCTTGGCATTCAGGCCAAAGTGTTAAACCTTGGTTTCATCAGACCAGAAAATCTTGTAATGGTCTGTGAGTCCTTTAGGTGCCTTTTGGCAAACTCCAAGTGGGCCGTCATGTGCCTTTTTACTGAGGAGTGGCTTCCGTCTGGCCACTCTACCATAAAGGCCTGATTTGGTGGAGTGCTGCAGAGATGGTTGTCCTTCTGGAAAGTTCTCCCATTGCCACAGGAACTCTGGAGCTCTGTCAGTGACCATCAGGTTCTTGGTCACCTCCCTGACCAAGGCCCTTCTCCCCCGATTGCTCAGTTTGGCTGAGTGGCCAGCTCTAGGAAGATTCTTTGTGGTTCCAATCTTCCATTTTTACGAATGATTGAGACCACTGTGTTCTTGGGGACCTTCAATGCTGAAGAAATTGTTTGGTATCCTTCCCCACATTTGTGCCTCGACACAAACCTGTCTTGGAGCTCTACGGACAATTCCTTCGACCTCATGACTTGGTTTTTGCTCTTATTTAAATAAGGTATTTCTGGGTTTTTTGTTAAATTGCAAACATTTCTAAAAATGTTTTCACTTTGTCATTATGGGGGATTGTGTGGAGATTTATTATTTTTTTAATCCATTTTATAAAAAGGCTGTAACGTAACAAAATGTGGGAAAAGTCAAGGGGTCTGAATACTTTCTGAATGCACTGTATGTAGGTTATCAATCCCCCCCCCCCTTTTCAGGAGCCTCTGAACAGTGAAGATGACGTGAGTGATGAGGAGGACCAAGAACTGTTTGACACAGAGAACGTGGTGGTGTGCCAGTACGACAAGGTAAGTCATCCCCAGATGACTACAATACGATGTATCCTGTATATGAGAATCCACAGTGAGGAAACCAGTGAGACTTCCTATGTATGTGTCTGGTATCCCCGTCTGCTCCTGTCCTAACACCATCACTGACACTGTCCATTTGGTTTCCCTCTTCTCCTCCGATACACACGGTATTGTGCGAAAGAGCGAGGCATCCCAGTCTGTTGCTACCTAACTATTTTCTCTCCTCAGATTCACAGAAGTAAGAACAAATGGAAGTTCCACCTGAAGGATGGGATCATGAACCTGAATGGCCGAGACTACGTCTTCTCCAAAGCCATCGGGGACGCTGAGTGGTAAAACGCACCACAAAAAGGGTACATCCAAAATGGCACCCTATTACCGATTTTTATAGTGCGCTACTTTTGACCAAGGCCCATAGTCCTCTGGTCAAAATGAGTGCACTACATAGGGGAATAGGGTGCTGTTTGGAACGTAGGCAAAGCAACAAAACACCACAAAAGAACTCTGGAACTTTCTGTTCGAGAAAGAGGGAGACCTCAATAACTGAAGACCCAGGGAATCACTGGAGACATTTCAGCCCGAAGACCTGTGGTGGGTTGGTGGGGGAAGGAAAATATGACACCACCCAAAACTGTGAGATGCACATCTGAATGAATGGTATTTCAGTATCAATACCCAACAAGCTTGAGAAGACTGTCCCTGCATCGTAGAACCCTCAGAGGAGGAGGGATCCTTTGCGCTTCTTTGTTTGAATGAATTCACCTTCAGTTTGAACTGACAGTCTTACACACTTGTAGTGGACCAGATATAACCACCGACTTGACTTGACCCACCCTAAACACTGTATACCTATAGGTTTGAATCGAGGTCAAAGTTCAGTGAAAATGCCCAGCGATTGGACAGGGAAATCTGTCAATTCCAGTTGTGCCCAGTGATTGGCTAGGGAACTTGTCAGTCAATCCTAGTAGGTTTTTTTTCTTCTCAAAGTGACCCTGCACTACACAGTAAAGTTGACACCAGTGTATTGAGTTAAGATGGCTGTTTGCAAAGGCCGACGTTATTAGCTTCTTGTTGTAAATCTCCATTCCATGTCACTGATATGATATTCCTGCCACGTGTTCTCATGGTCCATACTAGAAGTTTCCTTCCGGGTATCCAGTTGATACTAGTGTTCGGCAGTGTAGCGCTCCCCTCCTGTAATCGTTGTAACTTCGTATATTTTTATTGTTATGATGAAGACCAACCCCACTAAAGGCAAAAGAACGGTAACGACCTAGTGATGTAAATTGAGCGAAGGGAACCCAGGGCACCTCCTATTCCCTATAGAATGCATTTTTGTGAGCCCTGGTCAAAAGTAGTGCTCTACAAAGGGAATAGGATGCCATTGGGGATTTAAAAAAAAATCCCCCGTCTGCTTCTTTTTCAAGCCCTCCTAAATCATTCTATCGTTGACTGACCCCGTGCAAAGACGGTTAATGAATCAACCAATAAATGGATAGATACAATTATTGTACAAATGTCTTCAAACATTTACAGTTTTCCTGTTTTGTGTATCTGGTCTTCTAATTCAGTGGTTAATCAGTGCAGCCAGCTGGAGATTTGCATTGTCAGTGTCGATGTATCGTGAAGTCGGTCAAGTTTGGCCACAGCATGCCCAATATTGTGTGTGTGTGAGGTCTGTCCGAGTTCACTGCTTGTTGAAGATGGATTCATCAGTTAATGTTGTTGGAAGAATGGACACCCCACATCCCCTTTCCGATTTTACAGTAAAAATAGATAACATTTTTGTGATTCATTTCTTTTGTCGATTTTTGTATTTATTCCTGAAAGCTCAGGCAGTGTTATATATTTCGGGGGGGGGGGTAAAAAGTAATCAAGAAGCCGCACCAATCTGTGCTCTTATGATGATAACGAAGTGTTCCTTTTTTCTTTTAGTTGGTTGGACGAGGCTCCATGTGCTGTGGGCCATGTCTTGGCTGCTGTGTACAGCACTGTCTGTCTTGTGCTTTCATTTTAATCATGATGATTTTAGAAAAGTCCTGTTCAAGCAGGTTTCAACTTCTGGGGGGCAAGGTGTGTGTTCTCTGCAGTTTATTTTAACAGTGCCCCATTGCATCAAAAAAATGTCTCTGAAATAAATAAAGTATGTTTTCAGCTTTTTCATAGTAGCTTTGATTCTGTTTGGGTTTTGTGTGTGTGTGTGTATATATGTATGCCTGTGCAGTCATTCTCAGACACAATGGCCCAACTCATGACTAAAGTAGTCATTCTGTTGAGGAATGTATGCTGGAACATTTCAAGGTAGCTTCTAGTTGTGGAACTCTGCGCTTGGACAAGCAGTAGCATATGATATGAGCCACTCTTCTGCTCAAATGGCCATTTTAATCAAATTATTTTAGCATTGTTCCTAATTCCACATGTTCTAATTCCCTGATGTAATTTCGTATGTGCCTTTTGGATTTTAGTTTGGCATTTAGGTATTCACATATAATGATAATAATCATTTGGAGAGGATTTCTCTAGGTAATGTACTTTGACTTATTTTTTTCTTCATGTACCATGCTTTTCAACTGCTGTTGGGAAAGAAACGGTTGGTTTGAGATGTATCGTTTGTATTATCATTCATATAACCATTTTTATTTCAAATCAAAGATCTTTGTAAATGACAATAACTTGGAGGATGTGCTTTGAATACAAGTAATTAGAGAAGGTAGTATTTTATTGAGCAGACATGTTGAGTTTTTGCCTTTTCTAAACATTTTATTAAAGTAATATCAAAGCTGGTTTGTGTATGGCTTTTTTAATGTTTTTACTGGAATAGTTTAATCGTTCATTGACAGATGAGCGGCAGAATTTAAGAATATCTTACCTCAGAAAAGAAATAATTTGGGTGATTGTAGCTTTGACACAAACTTTATATTTTTTAACTGAGGATTCGGTCAGCTATAAATCTTACAATCCTTTTCCACGGCGATATATCTTTAGATTAATCCCCACTTTCCACATTTTGTGTGGGATAATCCAAATACTGTATGGCAGTGGGCCATGTTGTGTGGGTGTTTCTCGTGCCCTAATTCCAGACCAGCTGGTGTATGTTTTCATGTGGGTACTTTTGAGATAAAAGGTATGGTGGAAGTGGGACTAGAGCCCAGTTACTCAGCCTAGTTTAAATGGATTGTGTTGGTTTTACCTACTTTAGTTGAATGCTCTGGATAAGGGTGTGCTAAATTACTCATATGATGTTGATTCTGCCTCTGATTGTAAATGGAGATGAGTAGTGGCCCATCCTAAATGCCAGATGGAGTTGAAGTTAAAAACTCAGATGGAGTGGATGAGGGATAGTGGACCCTACAAACTCAGGAGTAGTCTGGGCCTAGCCTACTGAGTGAGCACTGAAGTAGAGAGCTGCTAGTTATACTGCCTGGTTTTTATGGATCCAGGTACGTCCGATGTATCCTCTTGATTCCAAAATCCCAAGTCCAACGGGGAGAATATCCTGGGAGTAAGCTCGCTAGAGAGTATGATATTTGACCCAGGGTCTACAGGCTCGATGGTGGACATCTGCAGTCCATCCAATTATAGTGATGGACTCTGGCTGTTATTAAAAGTGTTGGAACGAGTGATGTGGGGCCTTGTGACATGTCTCTTGTCGGCTGTGGGGTTCACTAGCATGAAATAATGGCAGGCAAGGCGGTCTGGAGACATTTGAAAAATCTGAAAGGGAGGAAGGAGTGTTTTCTTTCCCCTCCACTTCACCATTTTCTCATTTTCTCTGCGTAAGAGAGCAGAGTGTGGTGGAACGCTCTAGTAGTTCTATGAGAGGGTGACCCTTGACCTTTCAAGAGCAGCACACTGACTACACCTACTGACCTGCGTAGACGTGAGGGACAAGTCAACAAGCTGAGTCACAGCATTAATATAAAAACAGCACGATCTCAGACACAGACCAGTCCTAATATTTTTTCAATATTAGAATCTGCCTTCTCTCTTTCTTCCCATCTCTCTCGTTCTCTCTCGCTCTTCCCATCTCTCTCGTTCTCTCCCGCTTTTGATGAGTTCAGTTTCTTCCCACTATTTGTGTTGAGAAACTCAATATGGCAGCGTGGTTGCATGTCGTTCATCCAAAGCGCCCTGCCCTCCTGGTTATTTGGGGAGCGTCTGGGAGATGAGAGGTTTATTTGAAATACCAGGAGAGGAATGGGCCAGGCCATGATAGGAACCAGGGCTAGAGAGAATGGAATGAAATTGGTTCAATTTAACACAAGTCCGTTTGTTTGACCCTGTCTGTAGACCATGACTGTCTTTTTTTTCTCTGTTTGATTAATATTTTATTCTAGTTTGTGCCATGGGAGGACATAGTATAATATTGTTATGTACTCTGGTGAACTCAATGAGATCCGTCTTACCCCTCAATCGATTTGTTTCAAGTTTAATGTCATGCACAAGTACAGTGAATTGCCTTTCAACCTCTAAACTCAATGCTGTAATCAATAACAATGTAATACTACAAATAAATGTGATGACTAAGTATTTTATTGAGTTTTTACTACTTCAATATAACAGAACCTGTTACATGGTCCTCGGTTGGTTTTATAATTCCCGTTTTCACTGTATTTAATCCTTTTGATATTGAAGACTCGACTAAGACAACTTGTGTCAACCAGTAAAATGTTTTTATACGAATTAGAAAAACAGAATATTTTTAATCTGTTGGATATCTGACAAAATCTAACAAAAGGCCAAGAACCTTTATTTAGCTGAACGGAAGAGTTGCATATCACTTTGGCCTGATGCAAGAGAGAAAATAAAAACATAATAGGAAATGATCGCTTTTTCCAGGAAAGTTAATTCCCTAGCTGTCTGCATTTCTCTGAAAGTGTCACAGTGCAGTTCAAATGCTATCCAGATGTCAAGCGGGCGGTCATTGGCAGAAAGCTCCAATATCTCACTATAGCAACAGCTATCTTGCTTTTTTTTGTATGTTTGTTTTTCTAGCAAGGCACGGTTTTATCCAGACCTGGGTTCAAATACATGTGTATTTGAGTATCTGGTATTGAAAATATTTTTTTCTGTGTATTGGAGTATTTTCAAATACACAGCCCAAAACAAGTACTTTTATTAGAGTATTTGAATGGTTATGTATACAAACCAAGTAGTCTACCAATTGTATTTGAGACTATTTTAAAATACCTGGGTTAAGTGCAAGGAATGTGTATGAGTAAGTGTATTTTCAAATACTTTAAGTGTATTTCCAAATTTATTAAAATATTCAACAACTTGTCTTTTCAAATAAAATATATCTGAATACATACATCGGAATGTATGTGAAAGTAATTGAACCCAGGTCTGGTTGCATCTTCTCTGTCTGAAAAGTCACTTATATCCTCTTAAGAATGGAAATATATATTGGTTTCGGGGTTGGGATGTATTTCTGGAAATTCTTTACATGTTTATTTGGATCAGTTCAGTAGCAACATTAAATAGGACCACGAGAAGAAGAAAAATAAGTAGACAAATGTTTAATGTATCTCTGGAATGTAATATACATTTGGGGCAAAACCAAATCACTTATGCTGTAGATACTTTTCAAAGAGAACGGTTTGGTAAAAACACTCATGTCTGGTTTTCACATTATGGCTCCTTCTATAGATTGATGCCATGTGACGATTAACACATTTTCTCACTTCCTTTATGTAGCTGGTTTGTTAATTAACATTTTTAAAGGCACACTAAAAAGATGCAGTATCACAACAAAGTTTTGCATTTTATGTCTTTGTACGTGGATTACTCTTCTCATTTCTATACAGTATACACATTGCGCAACATTAAGGGATGCAGTATTTCCCTGTCTGAAGTTAGGTCTAGTTTCTAATCACCCTGGACCTGCAGGCTGATCTGTAATACAGTACCAGGACAATATCCAGGAGTCTCTAAGGCAGGGGTGTCAAACTCATTCCACGGAGGGCCTTGTGTCTGCAGGTTTTTGGTCTTTCCTTTCAATAAAGCCCTAGACAACCAGGTGTGGGGAGTTCCTAACTAATTAGTGATGTTAATTCATCAATCAAGTACAAGGGTGGAGCGAAAACCCGCAGACACTCGGCCCTCCATGGAATGAGTTTGACACCTGTGCTCTAAGGAATCTCTTCATTTCATAGGTCTGACGTTTGAGAAATCAAATATCATATTGCAGACCTCTCAAAGTTCATAATTTCTTCATTTAGCTCTTAGTGTAAAAAAAACGTCCCTTTTTTTGTCTGGTATGTATGAATAATCATGGATTTAAAGTTCACAAGAAAACGGGGTAGATTTGCTAAATGTGATAAAACATTGATCGAGGAGATATTTTTTGGGGGGACCAGCTTTAGTTCATCTACAATTTAAACAAAGGTGTAAATCAACTTTGTTTTCAGATACAGTACAGCTGACAGTTTCAACACCCTATTAAATCTTTAGAATTAACGACCGAAATAGGATCATTTCCTAACGAAGTTTTGCTGCAATCAACCAGGATATCTCATATCTCACTGACACGTAATATTCCTTGACAGTCAGTATATTAATTGCAACAACAACAAAAATCACAGCAGAAATTGTGAAAACAGTCAAACGTGCGAAAAGGTTCTGAAAAAAGTCTGGCTTGCTGTAAAATATCTTAACAGTTCAATCCACTTCCAGTTTTGATTTCACTGTGGCTCCTCTCCTCTCTCCAACCAAACCATCACTGGCACCATCACAGTACTCTTTGATCTCCCCAGGCTAGGTTTGAGTTCATGTGTACAGGCTACAGTTCTCCTCCGGACTGGGTTGCTGGGAGGTGGGTTGGAGGTAGGTTTGACCAGACCCAGAACGATCCTGCAGGTGGATGGGTACCTCCTCTGGTCCTCCTGTTCCCTTCTCGTTTTTGTCTCTCTTCTTACCTCTCCGGACCTGGTGACATACCCCACTGCTACCCTTCGAACTGACCGTCTGCCCTCTGAAGAGCTGTGCCCGGCGCTGGCACAACCCCACCTTACTGAGCAGGATAAAGACATCCCCCCTGAAGGCCTTGGTGAAGATGGCGTACAGGAAGGGGTTGGCACAGGAGTTGAGAGGGTAGAAGAGCACCAGCAGAATCTTGGAGTTGGATACAGTGATGAGAGGCCGGTCCAGAACCGCCGACATGGCGTAGAAAGAGATGGGCGCCATACACACGAAGTCCGTGAAGATAAGGACGGCCATGCGTTTGGCGATGTTGGTGTCTTTGGAGCCGGACCGGTAGTGCGGGTTGTGGACAGTGCAGTAGATCTTGATGTAACAGGCACAGATGACCAGAAATGCCAGGATGTTGAGGATAAGGACTGAGACAATGTACACCTGGGCCACGGTGGACTGCGTGTCCATGGGTAGGCAGATACTGACCTAGTTAAATAAAGATAAAATAAATAATCCATCAATCAATCGTTACAAAACCGATTAGCCAGCCCACTGCTATGGCTACTCTTGCAGGTCTACGGGGTCCTAGGCTTACCGTAGACTGGCTAATTGGTTTTGTAACACAATCAATCACAGAATCAAATAAATTAATATTAAGAAATAGATGAATACTGACCTTCTGGTAACTACTAACCCCCACTAGGGGGAGCATCGCTAGGAGGAGGCAGAACAACCATCCAGCCAACATCACAGCAGCTGCATGGGGCAGACGCAACTTCCTGTCCAGCCTCATGGCGAACGTTATCGCATACCACCTCTCTAGCGTGATCACCGTCAGCGTATACACCGACAGCTCGCTGGCAAACACGGTAAAGAACCCCGCTAACCCGCAGCCCGGCCCCGTCTGCCAGTCGATGGCGTGGTTGTAGTACTCTGCCCGGGTGTGAAGGTCCACAGAGGCGATGAGGAGGAGATATATCCCCATGCAGAGGTCAGCGAAGGCCAGGTGACACATGAGGAAGCGGGAGACGGAGAGCTTGTAGTGAGAGGTGAGGAGGACTAGAAGGGCCACCATGTTGCCTACAACAGCCAGTAGGGACACGAACCACACAGACACCCGCAGGAAGCTGAAGCCCATGATGTCCTCGCACGGGTTGAACTCGTCCGGCGCAGGGGCGCAGGTGACCTCCTCGTCCTCCTCACAGACCACGTAGTCATAGCGACTGTCGAAGTCCTGGCTGGTGTCCTCCTGGGGGTTCTGTAAGATAAGATCAGATTATCACAGAGACACAGAAATGTATCCTTTTCCTTTCCTTGATTTGTTATCCCCCCCCCCCTCCCCCGTCAGCACTGGCAACACTCTGGTTGCTGACGAGTCTCTCTTTACCTTCAGTGTCTCCCCGAAGCCCACGTCATCATCCGGCTGGCCCCCGAAGTAAGCGTGGTAGTGGAGGCTGCTTTGGAAGTCTCTCCGGGGATCTCCCTGGGTGTCTCTGAACACCCCATCTCTGAAGCCCACCTCGCTGGGCTGCGGGTCAGCTGCATCCCCCATGGGATCCTCTTGGAGGGATGGGACTGTGAGGGGACCCACGGATCTCTTCTGGTGCCGGTCTGCTGCAGTGTCCGATGCTGGGTCTACTTGAAGAGAGGGGACTCTGAGGGGACCTACTGATCTCTTTTGATGCTGGTCGTAGAAAGCTGTCAGGTTACAGATGATGTACTCAAGGTATCTGCAATGTCAAAAGAGACTCATTGTAGAAAGTGTACTGTAGATCTACGAGTTCTTCTTTGAGTTTCACTTTCTGCTTCCGTTGGTGCTTTGAGAATAATTGAAGGTGAAATAATTAGTTTGAGTCTGTAATGAGCATGGCAAGGTTGATCAAATGAAACTGTGAATGACTGTAAGTTGAAGTTGAGTACAAACAAATAAATACAAAATCATTCAGCTTGAATCCTTTCCTTCAAAATACCTCTTTATACACTCCTGGGTCCAGCTATCATATTATTTACATACCCAGTTAAAGAAGATAAACAGATTCATGTTTTGAGGGGCTCATTAGTCGTGTTTAGACGTTGGTCTTCCTACAATAACAGTGTTGACTGACGGTAATTAAAGCCGCCTAATAAGACGTTATAGGTAAACGCATCAGAGTTGACTTCATCTCAGCCAACATCCACACTGAGGAATTACAGCTGTGCTATTCAACAGCCATTAATCATACTGTAACTGTACACAAGACAGAGCAATACACACCACAGTACACTTTCAGGGTTAATAATGCACTCTATCATTTTATTTTCATTTACAAAACCATCAATGAAAGAGTTCACAGGTCTCTAGTTGTAACGGAGCCAAGCAGCATTCATTTACAAACTTCTAGACAAATAAACGTTGGAAGGACCAGTCAGTCAAAGGGAAATATCATTGTGCTCTTGTTTATGTATATTTTTGGGGCAACGTTGCAGATGGTATGGCTCAAGTCCCTAGTGAGACACCATGGTAGAATGGAGGAATGTATTGCGAGAGGAAATGGTAGAATGATGATTTATTGGGAAAGATGGGTTGATCTGTGGCTGTCTGAACGGTGGAGTGTTGGAATAATTCTACACACAAATGTACCGTAGAAATGTTTGAGGTCCTCCTATAAGGGGTGAAGATGGGATTGTTATATGTTTTGCGTTAGACAGTTTACGTTTTGTGGTTTGGTTTCATGCTGTGAGTGGTGTTAGTGTTGATCCTGGTAGTTATGGGTGCGCTCGCTTCCATGCCCGTCCAGGTCTCGGGTGGGGCTTGGTTTTTCCAGCACTCGGAAAATAATTTTTGACCGGGGGCCAGGCCTTGCCTTTACCTACATCTCGGGGCTGGTGGGGTCGAGCGCACCCACTGACCAGAGCACTCACTGACCTGACCAGAGCACCTACTGACCAGAGCGCCTACTGAGCTGACCAGAGCACATACTGACCAGAGCACTCACTGACCAGAGCACTCAGTGACCAGAGCACATACTGACCAGAGCACATACTGACCTGACCAGAGCACTCACTGACCTGACCAGAGCACTCACTGACCTGACCAGAGCACCTACTGGCCAGAGCACATACTGACCAGAGCACATACTGACCTGACCAGAGCACATACTGGCCAGAGCACTCACTGACCAGAGCACATACTGGCCAGAGCACTCACTGAACAGAGCACATACTGACCTGACCAGAGCACTCACTGACCAGAGCACCTACTGACCAGAGCACCTACTGACCAGAGCACCTACTGACCAGAGCACCTACTGACCAGAGCACATACTGGCCAGAGCACTCACTGACCAGAGCACATACTGACCAGAGCACATACTGTGGGAGCGGAAATTTGTATTGTCTGTGTATTGTATTGTTGTGTTAAATAAAATAAAAGAGCACCTACTGGCCAGAGCACATACTGACCAGAGCACATACTGACCTGACCAGAGCACTCACTGACCAGAACACATACTGACTAGAGCACATACTGACCTGACCAGAGCACCTACTGGCCAGAGCACATACTGACCTGACCAGAGCACATACTGACCAGAGCACATACTGACCTGACCAGAGCACTCACTGACCTGACCAGAGCACATACTGACCAGAGCACATACTGACCTGACCAGAGCACTCACTGACCTGACCAGAGCACTCACTGACCTGACCAGAGCACTCACTGACCTGACCAGAGCACATACTGACCTGACCAGAGCACATACTGACCTGACCAGAGCACATACTGGCCAGAGCACTCACTGACCAGAGCACATACTGGCCAGAGCACTCACTGACCAGAGCACATGCTGGCCAGAGCACTCACTGACCAGAGCACATACTGACCTGACCAGAGCACTCACTGACCAGAGCACCTACTGACCAGAGCACCTACTGACCAGAGCACCTACTGACCAGAGCACCTACTGGCCAGAGCACCTACTGGCCAGAGCACCTACTGGCCAGAGCACTCACTGACCAGAGCACATACTGTGGGAGCGGAAATTTGTATTGTCTGTGTATTGTATTGTTGTGTTAAATAAAATAAGAGCACCTACTGGCCAGAGCACATACTGACCTGACCAGAGCACATACTGGCCAGAGCACTCACTGACCAGAGCACGTACTGACCTGACCAGAGCACTCACTGACCAGAACACATACTGACCAGAGCACATACTGACCTGACCAGAGCACCTACTGGCCAGAGCACATACTGACCTGACCAGAGCACATACTGACCAGAGCACATACTGACCTGACCAGAGCACTCACTGACCTGACCAGAGCACTCACTGACCTGACCAGAGCACCTACTGACCAGAGCACATACTGACCTGACCAGAGCACATACTGACCAGAGCACATACTGACCAGAGCACATACTGTCCTGACCAGAGCACATACTGACCTGACCAGAGCACCTACTGGCCACAGCACATACTGACCAGAGCACATACTGACCAGAGCACATACTGACCTGACCAGAGCACTCACTGACCAGAGCACATACTGACCAGAGCACATACTGTGGGAGCGGAAATTGGTATTGTCTGTGTATTGTATTGTTGTGTTAAATAAAATAAAAGAGCACCTACTGGCCAAAGCACATACTGACCAGAGCACATACTGACCTGACCAGAGCACATACTGGCCAGAGCGCTCACTGACCAGAGCACATACTGACCTGACCAGAGCACTCACTGACCTGACCACCTACTGACCAGAGCACATACTGTGGGAGCGGAAATTGGTATTGTCTGTGTATTGTATTGTTGTGTTAAATAAAATAAAAAATAGTAATATATATATATACACATACATACATGCATTCTGTAAGTATTCACCCCCTATCCCTTTTTCCACATTTTGTTATGTTACAGTACAGCCTTATTTTAAAATGTATTAAATAAATAAAAAATCCTCTTCAATCTACACACAATAATACCTCATAATGAAAAAGTGAAAACAGGTTTTTACAAATGTATAAAAAATGAAAAAAACAGATATACCTTATTTAAATAAGTATTCAGACCCTTTGCTATGAGACTCAAAATTTAGCTCAGGTGCATCCTGTTTCCATCGATCATCCTTGAGATGTTTCTACAACGTCATTTGAGTTCACCTGTGGTAAATTCAATTGATTGGACATGATTTGGAAAAGGACACACTTGTATAAATAAGGTCCTGCATTTGCAATGCATGTCAGAGCAAAAACCAAGCCTTGAGGTCGAAGGAATTGTCTGTAGAGTGCATAGACAGGATTGAGTCGAGGCACAGATCTGTGGAAGGGTACCAAAACATTTCTGCAGCATTGAAGCTCCCCAAGAACACAGTGACCTCTATCATTCTTAAATGGAAAAAGTTTGGAACCACCAAGACTATTCCTACAGCTGGCCGCCCAGACAAACTGAGCAATCGGGGAAGAAGGGCCTTGGTCAGGGAGGGGATGATTTTCAGCGGCAGGGACTGGGAGACTAGTCAGGAGATGGATACATTAATGGAGCAAAGTACAGAGAAATTCTTGATGAAAACCTGCTCCACAGCGGTCAGGACCTCAGACTGGGGTGAAGGTTCACCTTCCAACAGGACAACGACCCTAAGTACACAGCCAAGACGACGCAGGAGTGGCTTCAGGACAAAGTCCTTGAGTGGCCCAGCCAGAGCCCGGACTTGAACCCGATCAAACATCTCTGGAGAAACCTGAAAATAGCTGTGCAGTGACGCTGCCCATCCAACCTGACAGAGCTTGAGGGGATCTGTAGAGAAGAATGGCAGAAACTCCCCAAATACAGTTGTAGCGTCATACCCAAGAAGACTCAATGCTGTAATCGCTGCCAAAGATGCTTCAAGAAAGTAAAGGGTCTGAATACTTATGTAAATGTGATATTTCCATTTCCCCAAACATTTTGAAACCTGTTTTTGTATAGATTGATAAGGGAAAAACAATTTAATCCATATTAGAAAAAGGCTGCAACGTAACACAAAGTGGAAAAAGTCAAGGGGTCTGAATACTTTCCGAATGCACTCTCTCATATAATATATATACAGTTGAAGTCGGAAGTTTACATACACCTTAGCCAAATACATTTAAACTCAGTTTTTACAATTCCTGACATTTATTCCTCGTTAAAATTCCCTGTCTTAGGTCAGTTAGGATCACCACTTTATTTTAAGAATGTGAAATGTCAGAATAATAGTAGAGAGAATTATAAAGTTCAGCTTTTATTTCTTTCATCAAATTCCCGGTGGGTCAGAAGTTTACATACACTCAATTAGTATTTGGTAGCATTGCCTTTAAATTGTTTAACTTGGGTCAAACGTTTCAGGTAACCTTCCACAAGCTTCCCACAATAAGTTGGGTGAATTTTGGCCCATTTCTCCTGACAGAGCTGGTGTAACCGAGTCAGGTTTGTAGGCCTCCTTGCTCAAACACGCTTTTTCAGTTCTGCCCTACACATTTTCTATGGGATTGAGGTCAGGGCTTTGTGATGGCCACTCCAATACCTTGACTTTGTTGTCCTTAAGCCATTTTGCCACAACTTTGGAAGTATGCTTGGGGTCATTGTCCATTTGGAAGACCAATTTGCGACCAAGCTTTAACTTCCTGATTTTCCTACCTCACGATGACATCTATTTTGTGAAGTGCACCAGTCCCTCCTGCAGCAAAGCACCCCCACAACATGATGCTGCTTCACGGTTGGGATGATGTTCTTCGGCTTGCAAGCCTCCCCTTTTACTCCAAACATAACGATGGTCATTATGGCCAAACAGTTCTATTTTTGTTTCATCATACCAGAGGACATTTCTCCAAAAAGTACGTTCTTTGTCCCCATGTGCAGTTGCAAACTGTAGTCTGGCTTTTTTATGACGGTTTTGGAGCAGTGGCTTCTTCCTTGCTGAGCGGCCTTTCAGGTTATGTCGATATAGGACTCGTTTTACTGTGGATATAGATACTTTGTACCTGTTTCCTCCAACATTTTCACAAGGTCCTTTGCTGTTGTTCTGGGATTGATTTGCACTTTTCGCACCAAAGTACGTTCATCTCTAGGAGACAGAACGCGTCTCCTTCCTGAGCGGTATGACAGCTGTGTAGTCCCATGGTGTTTATACTTACTATTGTTTGTACAGATGAACGTGGTACCTTCAGGCGTTTGGGAATTGCTCCCAAGGATGAACCAGACTTGTGGAGGTCTACAATTTTTGGTCTGAGGTCTTGGCTGATTTCTTTTGATTTTCCCATGATGTCAAGCAGAGGCACTGAGTTTGAAGGTAGGCCTTGAAATACATCCACAGGTACACCTCCAATTGACTCAAATGATGTCAATTAGCCTATCAGAAGCTTCTAAAGCCATGACATAATTTTCTGGAATTTTCCAAGCTCTTTAAAGGCACAGTCAACGTAGTGTATGTAAACTTCTGACCCACTTGAATTGTGATACAGTGAATTATAAGTGAAATAATCTGTCTGTAAACAATTGTTGGAAAAATTACTTGTGTCATGCACAAAGTAGATGTCCTAACCGACTTGCCAAAACTATAGTTTGTTAACAAGTCATTTGTGGAGTGGTTGAAAAACAAGTTATAATGACTCCAACCTAAGTGTATATAAACGTCCGACTTCAACTGTATATATAGTACACAATAAAACGTGTGAAACATGTGAACATGTGAAACAACAGCAACTCTACATCAACACAGGGTACAGCCTTTCCACATCTCCAGAAACACGTCATTGTCCACGCAATATGGAAATGGCTTCACAATGATTGACATAAAAAAAACGTTAAAACATCATCTCACCCTCTCTTCTTCTTGAGGTTCTTGAAGCCGCAGCACAGGGAGGGGTAGGTGAGGTCTGCGGTAACCAGGTGTTTGAAGGTTTTGATTGGCGGGAGCTTCTTCAGGTTCCAGGCGTTGCGGGCCATCAGCTCCCTGAGAGATTCCAGGCCTGCTGTGGGGAGGGACGACACCCCCGTCAGGGACACGTCACTGGAAAAGGAAACACAGAGAATACATGTGACAGATGGAGGTAATACAGAGCTCCTAGAGGGTTCTTACAGAGTTCAGAACAGTGAATACGGGAGACAGCTGGAGGTTAAACAGGGGTCATACAGAGTTCATACAGCTTTGGGTCACATATTATGTCACCTTGGGGAATGTGTGTGTGTGCGCGTGTGTGTAGAAGTGCTGTAATGGTATTTGGAATCATAGGCCATGGCACGGGCCATAGACATTACTATCATTAAAGCCTAACAACAGATGAAGCCTAGTGAAGATATGGTTTTGTACTGTTTAGGACAGCAACACCTCCCCACCTTCTAGTTGTTATGATATGCATGGCTACCCGTTTTGCGCATTCTCCAAATCTGGGATACACATGTTTGTCAAATGCCTATTTATTCCCCAATTGTTAGACTTGCGATCTTTCTGAAACGGAACGCAAAATACAACGCCTACATCTTGTTCCCGCAAAAGAGTATCCACCACTCTTCCATCGTCTTTATCTAATTAAACATTCTGTTTGTATTGTCCACGTTGCCATGCCAAAGACTGAACCTCACTGGGACGTAAAGTCACAACTCAGTACAAGCTCACATCCAGTCCTGGGTTTGCATCCCAAATGGCACCCTATTCCCTATATAGTGCACTACTTTTGAACGGAGCCCTGGTCAAAAGTAGTGCACTATACAGGGAATAGGGTGCCATTTGGGTATTCAATTTCAGCTTCAGCATCCTGTGTGATTGTATTATCAGCACATAGTGTAACCTACACTCCCCCTTCGAGGGGCCAAGTGGGGGACAAAACATTAACAAGATGTTTCCTCATCTAGTGTATCAGTGAAATGATCTGCTAAATGATTTAATAATAATAATATACAGAAACACAAGCCAAACAATGCATAAAATTAAATCACACTTTCTTTCTTTTCCAGAGGCAGCTGAGTATTTTTCTGTCACATTGGTTCTCTCTCTCTCTCTCTGGTGGAACATTGAGCAACACTGGATAATAATAGTGTGTGTCAAAGACCTGCCGGCGGTCTGATTTTGTCATTGGAAGATATTTAGGCCATGACCTCATGTGGATGACCTCACCACTCAGCCAGGACTAAGACATGTTCCAATACTTTAGAAATATGCATCCTTCCTTCCTTTCCCCCCCTTGAGGTTAGCATAGAGATACGTGATTGAATGGGTATAAGCAAGTAAACAACCTTATTACTTTCACCAATCCAACCAATTCAGGTCAGTGATTACGTCAAGGAACGTAGGCCGCATTTCTGAAGTACTGAACAAGGCTGGGGAACAGATTGACTTATTAAAAACGTATTAAAGAGGTTACAGCTTGAGGAGTACTACTTCAGAAAACAGATAACAGAGGTAAGGTTTCTGCATCAAACTCCCCAGAAAGGGAAGGGGATATTTAATTACACTATGACTCTCAAAACAGAGCGGGGAAGGAAAAGTTGAACGTTTCTGTAACACTCACACACAATCTGCGTCTGATTTCCCAGTCAAAATCCCAGCTGTCGTTAAGCTATTCTCATGATTTCTGAACTGTGTTTCTCCCAGACATGTTTCTCACTCATTCTCCACTTTTATGGGAAAATAAAGAGGTACAAAAAGAAAGAAACTTAGCCATGAATGAATTACCGAAGTTATGATTTGAACCCATTTGGCTTTGTAAAAAGGATTGTTTTCTAGTAATTATTGAATATTTTCGATACTTAATCGTCTGATAATTCTGGACTCCAATTATAGACTATCTCTATAAAAGTTCCAAACCCAACTCATAAATCACATATCATTGCAAAACACTCTTGATTAATATCACATTATTGGAACATTCTGTATCTCTCTGTTTAATAAGACAAATAACTGACATTTAAGACTGGAACATTGGATGCATTTGTACCATTCTTTCAAAGTAGTTTGAGCAACTATAACTTCAGAATAGGAACTGAACATGTTGGGCAGTGCAGTGAGAGGAGTTTTTTGTCCAGGGCTCACTTGAAAAAAAGGATGCTCATCTCTATACGACTTTCCTGGTTAAATAAAGGATGAATAATTACGCACAGAAGCATTGGGCCACTAACAGTGCCAGCAAATGTTCTTTCATCCATCTTGGTCAGACGCTTGTTCCTATGGAGGTACCTGGAGAGAAAACACACACACACACACACACACGCAAACAAGAATGTAACCGACACACTTCAATCACCATAATCATCCTGATAGCTCGGAGACATGCTACAATATTTTCACTATCCTCATCACACCACGTTCTACTGTTTATGTACCCTGCTTCCTGGAGTAACACTGACTTCGGACGACTCAGGTCTTATCCTGAGTGTTGTTTTAAATTAGCCGTCCCACCATCGGAGAAGGTACTTCAGAAACACGCTGCACCTTTAAAATACATCTTGTAGAGTCCCTAAATCTAATTTGGATAATAAACGTGTGTGGGAGTGTTTGTCTTGGTGTTACAGCTCTGGGATCAGCTCTCGCTCTGAGAAAAAACACATACACACCGATACACACACTCCCGGATCAGTTTTTTTCTCTAAGCACGCTCTGTGCGTGCCAACCCAAACAGCGGTGTGGTAAGACTGACTACAGTGACTGCCCATTGGTCTAATTACAACTCCATAAGGACCAGCTAGGGTTTTACTGGGGGTGAATGGTTAAATGGAGGGATGGGGTGGAGGTCAGAGCTATATTAATGTTTCATATCCTGATGGGAAAGCTAGAGAGGTGACAAAAAGGAGGGTGGTAGAGGGTGAAGTTTGGGGTTAAAGGGAAAACAGTAACAAAAGTAAGTAATGTTTACATGTCTTTATACAATATTGGGGTCGGAGTGGAGGAGGGGTGCATCGGGACAGTGTAGTGACACAGAAAGCAATGATTGTTTTTTTACATTTCAATTTTAAACTTTATTCATCCAGGTTAGGCTCAGTAAGATGAAATCTAGATCAAAATAAGACTTTTTGTTCCCTTATGGGGAAATACATTTCCTTTGGTGCTTTGATGCAGACTTCCTGAAATTGTCTAATTAAAAAAAGAAAATCAGGAGAACTAGGGCTTCCTAATCAAGGCTGAGGTTAACCTCTCTCTAAGCACGTCTGGGAGAACCAGTTCAGATGGAACCGTGATCCTACTGCTTGTGTAGCGTAATAGTGTAATTTTAAGTAAGGAAATATTAATGCCAGATGTAAAAAAATAAAATAAAAAATCCAGTCAAAATACTAAGTAACTTCATTTTGGTGAAATGAAGGGGTCTGAAATGACTGATTGTTAAGCCAGAGTGAAAGATATCATAACTGTAACAACATAGAGAACCGTACCTCCAGTACTTCTCCATGAGAAGACTCTTCCTCTAAGGCAGTCCAAAGCACTGTTACAATCCATTTATACAGTAATTGGTTCCAACAGCAAGAGTTCATTAACAATACAACATTACAAGAATCCTTGCTGCTTCAGTGCTTTGTCCTGCATGGCTTTGGGTCAGCAGGGTCAAGCAGAGAGCTACTAATACAGTATTTCATTTTCTATTCTATTATTTTCTATACTATACCATTCTATTCTATTATTTACTATTCTGTTATTTTCTATACTATACCATTCTATTCTGTTATTTTCTATTCTATTATTTTGTGTGAATGATATAAGCAAAATAACTTACACAGCATCCAGTTTGGTCCCGTTGAAAGCATGATGTTGAATGTCGGTGAAGCCATTACTGTACAACATCCTGTAAGAGAATAAACACATCAGAAAACATTCATAACAGTAACATTTACTGAAGTCAAAACTGTGTTATTTTATGCACCAACCCACTGACTAACTTTGAATCTGTCTGGTTGTACAGGTCCTATTAATCAGTAATGCCAATTCCAGCTGTTGAATAACATGTATATTTTGGTGCTGAGGATTTGCCTGTGTATGCATTTCAGTGACCAAAATCACTACAACATTTTCTGTAACATATTTCCCTGTGTTATGTTCTCCCCAACAACATTGAACCACTTCGATCGATGTATTGGTTAGTTGTGTCCTGAATCAGTTTGTCAATGTGACCATGGCTTTGGCATCTAATGTAATGGTGTTTTCTCACCGACAGACATTTGTGAGAACATCTCTGTGCTGGTCACAGCACTCTCAGACTACAAGCAAGGGTAATGCAATGGCCTATAGTCCACAGTGAAGACCCCAGTGAAACTGTAGAGCTATGGCTGTGTACTCACACCGTCAGCACTTGGTTGGTAATACCGCGGAATGAGTTTGCTGGGACCTCAGATATGTATGGATGATCAGCTATTTCACTGAGGAGATACAAGAGGAAATTAGGTGGTGTTGCAAATACACTACCGGTCAAAAGTTTTAGAACACCTACTCATACAAGGGTTTTTCTTTATTTTTACTATTTTCTACATTGTAGAATAATGTAATATTCTATAATATATGGAATCATGTAGTAACAAAAAAAGTGTTAAACAAATCAAAATATATTTTATATTTGAGATTCTTCAAATAGTCACCCTTTGCCTTGACGACAGCTTTGCACACTCTTGGCATTCTCTCAACCAGCTTCACCTGGAATGCTTTTCTGTTGTTTTGTTGGCTGCTTTTCCTTCACTCTGCGGTCCGACTCATCCGAAAACATCTCAATTGGGTTGAGGTCGGGGGATTGTGGAGGCCAGGTCATCTGATGCAGCACTCCATCACTCTCTTTCTTGGTAAAATAGCCCTTACACAGCCTGGAGGTGTGTTGGGTCATTGTCCTGTTGAAAAACAATGGTAGTCCCACTAAGCCCGAACTAGATTGGATGGCGTATCGCTGCAGAATGCTGTGGTAACCATGCTGGTTAAGTGTCACTGACAGTGTCACCATCAAAGCACCCCCACAACATAACACCTCCTCCTCCATGCTTTATAGTGGGAAATACACATGCGGAGATCCTCGTGTCTCACATAGACACGGCGGTTGTAACCAAAATTTGGATGCCAGGCCAAAAGGACAAATTTCCATCGGTCTAATGTCCATTGCTTGTGTTTCTTGGCCAAAGCAAGGCTCTTCTTATTATTGGTGTCCTTTAGTAGTGGTTTCTTTGCAGCAATTCGACCATGAAGGCCTGATTCACACAGTCTCCTCTGAACTGTCGATGTTGGGATGTGTCTCTTTTTTTTTAACTCTGAATAATTTATTTGGGCTGCAATTTCTGAGACTGGTAACTCCAATGAACTTATCCTCTGCAGCAGAGGTAACGCTGGGTCTTCCATTCCTGTGGCGGTCCTCATGAGAGCCAGTTTCATCATAGCGATTGATGTTTTTTGCGACTGCACTTGAAGAAACTTTCAAAGAAATGTTCCATATTGGCTGACCTTCATGTCTTAAAGTAATGATGGACTGTCATTTCTCTTTGCTTATTTGAGCTGTTCTCGCCATAATATGGACTTGGTCTTTCACCAAATAGGGCTATCTTCTGTATACACCCCACACCTTGTCACAACACAACTGACTGGCTCAAATGCATTAAAAAGGAAAGAAATTCCACAAATTAACTTTTAAGAAGGCACACATGTTAATTGAAATGCATTCCAGGTGACTACCTCATAAAGCTGGTTGAGGGAATGCCAAGAGTGTGCAAAGCTGTCATCAAGGCAAAGGGCAGCTATTTGAAGAATTTCAAATATATTTTGATTTGGTTAACACTTTTTTGGTTACTACAGGATTCCATATGTGCTATTTCATAGTTCCGATGTCTTCACTATTATTCTACAATTTAGAAAATAGTAAAAAATTAAGAAAAACCCTAGAATGAGTAGGTGTTCTAAAACGTTTGACTGGTAGTGTCTAGAAAACCTCGTCAGAGAGTATAAAAAAAGGAAAGGAATGACACAGAATGGAAAATAGCTAAGTACATCTCCTAGCACTATAGTAACCACTGGCATTAGACGACAGGCGAGACATAATGGATTGGAAAATCCTTACTATAAATAAGACAGCTCTTTAGAGAGGACAGGATGATGCTTCTACACTCCCCTACGTATGTGTTTTGGACAGTATAGCTACAATCCTTAATTTGGCTCTATACCCCTGAATTTTGGATTTGAGATCAAATGTTTTATATGAGGTGACAGTACATATTTTCACCTTTTATTCGAGGGTATTTTTATACTTATCTGTTTTTTGAAATGAAAGCACTTTATGTATCTAGTTCCCCATTTGAAGGCGTCATGAGTATTTGAACAAATTCACTTCTAGTTTATTACATTTAGTCAAAAGTTTAGTATATGGTCCTATATTCCTAGCACGCAATAACTACATCATGCTTGTGACTCTCCAAACTTGTCGGATGCATGCGTTTCGGATCAGGTTGTGCCCAATAGAAATTAATGGTAAATAATGTATTGTGTTATTTTGGAATCACTTTTATTGTAAATAAGAATATAATATTTCTAAATACTTCTACATTAACGTGGATGCTACCATGACTATGGATAATCATGAATGAATCATGAATAATGATGAGTGAGAAAGTTAAAGATGCTATTTCTTATTTTTTATTTAACTGATCATGCCACCATTTTTGGGGTGGGGTATGATATTTATGCCACTAACTTATTCGCTCATCATTATTCACAATTCACTCATGACACATATGTGTTGAGAAACATATTATATTCTTATTTACCCACAACGTGACTCCAAAATGACACAATACAATATTTACCATTCATTTCTTTTGGGAACAACATAATCTGAAACACAACCAAAACTAACTGCAAATGCATCCAACAAGTTTGCAGAGTCACAAACTTTTGACAAAATGTTATACACTATAAGTGTATTTGTCCAAATACTTATGACACCTTCAAATGGGAGGACTAGATACATAAAGTGCCTTCATTTCTAATCGATAAAACCGGTATGTATGAAAATACCATCAAATAAAAAAAGGTGACATTCTGTACTGTCGCCTCAAATGCTATTTTGTATAGAGTATAGAGCTTAATTAAAAGTTTGAGCTTCACTGTCCAAATAAATATGAAGAAGAGTGTATGTGTGATGTCAGTCTCATTAAAGAGATTGAAACCTCGATCGACTTACGGGTAAAAATCCCATTATTTTCCACATTTAGTATGACAAATGAGTGAGGTATTGAATGAAATACTGAAATGTATAGAAATACTACTGAAATATGGAATGCTATGGTTGTAATACTTGTGAGACAGTACCTACTTGAGTATAGTGCTAACAAAGGTAGTATGTATTAGTAATGCAGTTTGCTTACAGTATAAAGTTCATATCATCTGAGTGAATGTTGGTGAGATCAGGAAAGATGGTGAGGCCAGTATTGAAAATCCCCCTAGAAGGAACCAAGAGAGAGATGGTTAGATAGCTGGCAGGCGATGACCAAGCAGACTATACCAATCAAAACCAAGAGAGAGATGGAAAGATAGCTGGCAGTGACCAAGCAGACTCCCTCACCAATCAAGCAACCACAGTGTATAAAATATAACATGACAGTGCCAGTACTGGCATATACAATAGGAACCTTTTAAGTTGAATAGATTGGAAATAATTGCTCAATTATTGCCAAAGCCAAATATTTCAAGACAAGTCCCATCTATTGTATCTTGTGTTAAAGTAATGTTGTCAGTTTTTCACTTACATTAGCGTTTTCAAAGCCAATATGGTTTTGATTTTGAAAAAAAGATGCTTATAATAAACGTAGGATTTCTAAATGAGCTCACAGGTATTTCAGGTTTGGAAGGTTCTTAAATGCTTCTGGGTCGATGTACGACAGACTCTTTGCGTTCCGGATCTCTCTGAAATGGAAAACACAAATACACCTTAAAAATGACAGTAAACATGATGTTTTCCAGTTTGACAAGTACTTCTGTGTATCCTAGGATTAAGTGCTCATACATCCTTTGCTTTGCTTAGTAATTTGACATTCCTGTGTCACTGAACATACAGGACATGTTGCGTAGTATATAGGGTTGTATTCATCCCCACGAGTCCTTTACAGTTTCCTTTCATGTTCTCTAAAAGTCAAGTACGTGCTTTAGGTTCACTGAAACACACACATCAAATCTTAGTCTTCACATGCTTCGTAAAACAACAGGTGTAGACTAACAGTGAAACGTTTACTTACATGCACACTCACACACCCTAAGACCCCCCCCCCCCCCCCCCCCCCACACACACACACACACACACACTGAGTGCTGACAGAAGAGGGTAAGGTGCATGTCTGTCTATCGGAAAGACGAGGAGGAAAATCTCCAAAGTCTCCACATACATCCAACTCTGGAAGCCAAGGTTCAATTAACGTTTCATTAGTGTGTTGACTCTGGTGCACCCATCGGCTAAAGAGAGGGCTCTCCTCTTTGCTTGTCTAACCCATGTGGTGTGGATGAAAGCTGGGGAACGTGTGAACCTAGCCCTCCTTCACACACCTAGGTAACCGCAATCAGCACCCTAGCCAACATGTTCTGACCACTGAGAGTCTGAGCCACTGTGTGTGCAGTGTGCAGTGAACAGCTACCTTAACCTCCACCCCACCTCGTCCTCCACCACCTCCCTTCCTCCCTGCCTCTCAGTCCCTGAGTTGGTGTGTCTGTGTGCAGTGAACTGCTACCCTACACCCTTCTACCCCATCCCACTCTCCACCTCCTCCCTCCCTCTCAGACCTCAGCTCCTTGATTCCCCGAACAGCCCTTGCCACCCTCCACCTCCTCTTGGTCCGGCCTTTGTGTCTGACCCATGGAGGAAACAGGAGAGAGATGCCATTATTATGTGATGTGGCACAACCACTGGACCAATCAGGTCTGAACAGGCCCTGGTGATCCAATAGAAATAATGGGCTATGAACTCTTCTTAGTGTGGGAGAAACTCTTGGTCTCTACACTTTGAGCCTATCACAGAGCGTGAGCCAGGACAGGGATTGGCCAAATATAGAGCCTGTCACAGTGGGGACTGTGCTAATGGACATCAATGGAATACGAGATAAGGGGAAAGTCAGTGTTCTGTACTATTGTGATGAAGCAGCTTGATTAGTCTTGACGCCAAGCAAAAAAATGATCTCATCCCATGCAACTTAGCGGTCAGACCTTAGAGAGACCATACATCAGACGCCGATATAGAGACGACTAAGGCCATTACGCAAACCAACTTGCTGTTTATGAGACGCCTCCACAGCAGCTCAGGCATGGATAGGAAAACCACATTGACTGTTGGCTTTCCCTCTCTCCTAACATCCCCAGTTGCACGCTGGTACGTCTGTCTGTTTAGACCCAGACCTAGCGATGATGGACAGGAGACAGATACTCTATGTATCAATTATTCTCTCCAACGTCATTATGTCAGAAGGCACTTCGCTAAAAGTGCTGCCCCAGAGTAACATGGGACGGCAAAGCCACGCTCTTCAGATGTTATGAAATGTTGTCGTCAACCGTAACTGTTGTGGAAACGCTGTTGGGTAACAGTTCTAGAATATCGGTTGATCGTGTATGCATATGCTGGCGCTCGCAATGGTTTGCGGCATGGAAGGGAAGAACACTATTTACGATCCTGAAAATAACAAGGCAAATTCGTCTAACTTCTTCACCATAATGTGTTTAATAAGAGTCATTATTAGAAAAAACACTCCCCTCCATATGTATTTGGACAGGGAAGCAAAACATTTTGTGAAGCTCCAGCATTTTGGATTTGAGATCAAATGTTTCATATGAGGCGACAGTACAGAATGTCACCCTTTATTTGAGGGTATTTTTATGACTTCTTCAAATGGGGGGACTAGATCTATAAAGTGCTTTTGTTTCTAAACATTAAAACAGATTTGAATGATCAAATTAAAAAAGGTGACATTATGCACTGTCGCCTCATATGAAACATTCTAGCTCAAATCTAAAATGCTGGAGACAAATTATTTTTATCTTCACTGTTCAAATACACATGGAAGGGAGTGTACATATGTACTCACATGTGGGTGATTTTCTTTAGATTGTAGAAGGAATGCCTCTCAAGTCCTGCCAGTGTTACGTCCACTGATATGTATCTGAAAGAAAGAAACCATCATACTTTGATATAGGGATTTTCAACATACAGAAAGACATATGGTATCTTTAATAAAATTAAAGATCAATTTTACACTCTTTCTTCCACATTCTTTACACACATGGTTTTACTGTGTAACATTTTATCAAATACAATTAAAAGTTATTGCGCAAACATACCAATTATTATACAACATGTGATTTACTGTCATCTACACTCCTTTCCATATTTATTTGGACAGTGAAGATCAACTTTGTATACTCCGGCATTTTGGATTTGAGATCAAATGAGGCGACAGTACAGAATGTCACCTTTCATTTGAGGCTATTTTCATACCTATCGGTTGTACTTTTTAGAAAGGAAATCACTTTATGCACATTGTCCCCCCTTTGAAGATCATTTTTTCATAATATTTGGACAAATTCACTTATTTGTGTATTAAAGTAGTAAAAACGTCATCACGCAACATCTACAGTGCATTCAGAAAGTATTCAGACCCCTTGACCTTTTCCACATTTTGTTACGTTACAGCCTTATTCTAACATTTATTTTTATTCCCTCATCAATCTACAGACAATACCCCATAATGACAAAGCAAAAACAGGTTATCAATTTTAGAAAATGTATATACAAAAAGCCCGTAAGTATCTCATTTAAATAAGTATTCAGACAATTTACTCAGAACTTTGTTGAATCACCATTGGCAGTGATTGCAGCCTCAAGTCTTCTTGGGTATGACGCTACAAGCTTGGCACACCTGTATTTGGGGAGTTTCTGCCATTCTTCTCTGCAAATCCTCTCAAGCTCTGTCAGGTTGGATGGGGAGCATCACTGCACAGCAGTTTTCAGGTCTCTCCAGAGATGTTTGATCGGGTTCAAGTGCGGGCCCTGGCTGGGCCACTCAAGGACATTCAGAGACTTGTTCCGAAGCCACTCCTGCTTTGTCTCGGCTGTGTGCTTAGGGTCGTTGCCCTGTTGGAAAGGGAACCTTTGCCCCAGTCTGAGGTCTTGAGTGCTCTGGAGTAGGTTTTCATCACAAACAAAGTGAATATTTTTTGGACACAAACGTGTAATGTTTTATGATGCTACTGTAAAATGTTTTTTTTTTCTTCTTTTATTAAACAACACATAGAAACCAACGTTTTAGTAGCCTGTACTTTGCTCCGTTCATCTTTCCCTCGATCCTGACCAGTCTCCCTGTGCCTGCCGCCGAAAAACATCCCCACAGCATGATGCTGCCACCACCATGCTTCACCGTAGGGATGGTGACAGGTGTCCTCCAGATCTGACACTTGGCATTCAGACCAAAGTGTTCGATCTTGGTTTCATCAGACAAGAGAGAATCTTATTTATCATGGTCTGAGAGTCCTTTAGGTGCCTTTTGGCAAACTCCAAGCGGGCTGTCATGTGCCTTTCACTAAGGAGTGGCTTCCGTCTGGCCACTCTACTGTACCATAAAGGCTTGATTGGTGGAGTGCTGCAGAGATGGTTGTCCTTCTGGAAGGTTCTCTCATCTCCACAGAGGAACTCTGGAGCTCTGTCAGAGTGACCATCGGGTTCTTGGTCACCTCCCTGTTCAGTTTGGACAGGTGGCCAGCTCTAGGAAGGGTCTTGGTGGTTACAAACTTCTTCCATTTAAGAATGATAGAGGTCACTGTGTTCTTGGGGACCTTCAATGCTGCAGAAATGTTTTGGTACCCTTCCCCAGCTCTGTGCCTCGACACAATCCTGTCTCGAAACTCTACGGACAGTTCTTTTGACCTCATGGCTAGGTTTTTGCTCTGACATGCACTGTCAACTGTGGGACCTTATATAGTCAGGTGTGTGCCTTTCCAAATCATGCCCAATCAATTGAATTTACCACAGGTGGACTCCAATCAAGTTGTAAAAACATCTTAAGGATGATCAATGGAAACAGGATGCACCTGAGCTCAATTTCACATCTCATAGCAGAGTCTGAATACTTACGTAAATAAGGTATTTCTGGTTTATATTTTTTAAATAAATGTACACATTTAAAAAGTAACCTGTTTTCACTTTGTCATTATGGGGTATTGAGTGTAGATAGATTAAATTATATTTTTTCTTCATCAATTTTAGAATAAGGCTGTAACGTAACAAAATGTGGAAAAAGGCAAGGGATCTGAATACCTTCCGAAGGCACTGTACATCAAGCTTGTAACTCTACAAACTTGATGGATGCATTTGCAGTTTGTTTTGTTTGTGCTTTGGATTACGTTGTGCCCAATAGGAACTGAATGGTGAATAATCTAGTGTCCTCTTGGAGTAACTTTTATTGTAAAAAAGAAAATAATGTTTCTGAACACTTCTACATGAATGTGGATGTTACCAAGATTATGGATAATCATGAATGAATCGTGAATAATGATGAGTGAGACATTTACAGAGGAACAAACTTCATACTGCCAAATCAAATTCTAACATCTCACCATTACCAATAACAAGAGAGGCGAGAATTTCTGTGGGGGTATGATCTTTGCCCTTGTTACAATTCATTCATGATTATCCATAATCATGGTAGCATCCACATTACTGTAGAAGTGTTCAGAAACATTCTTTTCTTATTTTACAATAAAAGGTACTCCAAGAGGACACTAGATTATTCACCATTCAGGTCCTAATTGGGCAAAACAATCTGAAACACAACCAAAACAATCTGCAAATGCATCCAACAAGTGTGGAGAGTCACAAGCTTGATGTAGTCATTGCGTGCTAAAAATATGGGACCAGATATTAAACTTTTGACTACTTGAATACACTATAAGTGAATTTGTCCTAATTCTTTTAAAATGGGGGGGGACACTAAAAAAGATACGTATAAAAATACCCTCAAATAAAAGGTGAGATTCTGTACTGTTGCCTCAATTGAAACATTCAAAACACTGGAGTATAGAGCCCAATGTAAAAAATATGTTAGCTTCACTGTCCAAATAAATACGGAGGGGCGTGTACCTGAACCACTGTGAGAAGTAAAGCTACTAGACTAATGATCCTCAATCCAAAGCTTTAGCCTCAGTCCTATAGTCTTAACCACCCACCTCTCCCAATGCCTCGAAATCCATGGGTAATTTAACAGGTATGCATGCACCCTACATATCCATTACCCAGTCATCAGTACCACTGCTTTCATTTGTTATTACTGAGTAACTACTGTGTAGTCAAACGGCATATAAAACAAACAGACTGAGATTATGAATCCATATCAGAAATGGAATGAGTCTCTTCATTGTGAGAAAGCAGGGTTAGTATTTAAAGTGCAGTGCACTAGACTAGAATTGCTCCTGATTGCTAATAAATACTATTTACATGCTGCTAAATGAAGGGGGTTAAACAAGTACTTCCTGTCTAGACTACAGGTTAAAAAGGATCTCTATTCCAGTATTCTGTAGCAGGTTGAAGCTTATTGTCATGGGTCTTGTCCTGGAGGCAGAACTGGGCAGCTGCTAAGTCAAAATTGTCTATCTAGTAAAAATGTAGGATATATATATATATATATATATATATATATATTTTTTACTTTTTGATCTTAATTTAAGGTTAGGCATTAGGGTTAGCTGTGTGGTTAAGGTTAGGCTTAAAATCAGATTTGATGACTTTCTGGCTGTGCCAGCTAGCGACCACTCCGCAGAGCTGCCCCCAGAACAAGATTGATGACGAAAACCGCTAACCTGCTATTCTGTTGGGCAATATAGAGGTGTGCTGGGTGAGGCTGGGGAAAACATCTCCTTTTGCTCTCTCTCGCTCTTCTTTCCTCATGTAGGACTTGGACACAGCCACTGGCCTCAGGCTGGGATCAAGGCCTAGCTCGTGTATATTTTCAGAGAAGTTGTCAAAAAGAAATCAATTTCAAATTTTCGCATTGCTTTCAACATTTTGGCTTGGTGATACCCTTTTCCACATCTAACCCGTTCCTGAACGAGGCACCAATCCGTACAGGCGACTCCACCGGAATACCTTGCCGATGCCTAGGCCCTTGCGGTGGGAAGGCTGACATTCCTATTCTAGGAACGCATTAGCTCTTCCAACTGTGATTAGCAGACAGCGGTGACACTAAACAGAGAACAGATCATCTGCACAAGTGGAGGAGAGGACAGAGAGAGAGAGAGAGATTTTGGGGGGGGGGAGAAAGAGAGAGAGAGTGTGGGGGGAGAAAGAGAGAGGAAGCAGGGAGCGAGAGGAGGCTTGGAAAAGGCTTGGATCCCTGATCCCAATTTTTTGGATCAGAGGGAGGATAATAGACAGGTGGATGATGTGGAGTCGGGATATTAAGAATTTAAATATAGCTTTGTGGCTCAATGAGGTGAGAATTTGTGATGATGATCGGAGAGATAGAAAGAGAGGGACAAGGAAGGGAACAATGGTGAAAAGAGACTGTGCAATTGTGCTGATGGTGATTCACTCACATCCTTGAGATGTTGACCAGGTTGGAGAAAACATCTCCTGGCACTGATGTCAGACGCGTCTCCAGAAGCCATCTGGAAGAGACATAGAGGAGTACTGATCAATGTAAAGTTTACAGATCCATGTAAAATTGACAGATCCAACACAATCAAACACTCATATCGTGCAAATACGTACAAAAACTATTTCAGCAGATTTTGTTCATTTTTGTGTTGCTTAATTCGTGTGAAAATACACGTGTTTTGGTACGACTTAACTCATAGGAAAAGACACAAATATTTGTGCAACCTTATTCATAGGAAAATACATTTTGCGTGGGCAAACTTCAGAACAATCTTTTCAAAGGTATTGGAGCAATGCATTTTGGGCAATGGTGTTTTACACTGCCTTTGTTGTTGTTAATCAACCAGGTTGTCACTGAAATGAATGCCAATGCTGTGTTCTATGCTTACTTTCGCTTAATACTTTGGGATACTGGTGCCATGTTATATTTTATGAGGGTTGCCAGATTGGAGTAAAAAGCAGTATTTGTCTTTTTTTGTGGTATTGATGGAGGTTTTTGATTGGGGAATGGAGATACATTTTCACGATGGGAAATTAGTTCATCAATAAATATGAGTAAACAGAAGACCTGCAAAAAAAAATCTGTTTGGTTTAAATTCCCCTGGTGCAACTGCATGGTATGTCCAAATATAACGAGTCTGGACAATGGGCAATTAAGCCATATCAACGCAGTTAAACAGGTTAATGTAAAATAATTAATTCTGTTGGCTTACACTTATGGCACTTCCTAGGCCGTTTCATGATGTTTATTACGTTCATGTCAATGACTTACTATTGTAACATTGTATTGTAACAAGACATATCCCAGCATTGTAGGGCTACTGCCTCTGTCCAGAGGAATACTAAGCTTTCAGGGCAATGGCTGTTAGAGCTCACTTTGCCACAGATGAGCCCTGGTTAGAGTCCCCGTTGCAGCTTTCACTTTCTTCTACTACGTCGTTGGCAGCGTTCAGATCACGTCCAGCTTACGTCTAGTTATGTGATCTAGTGGTGGGAAGCGTTCTGTGTTTCAACATCGTGTTGGGTTATTCTTACCAGTGTGGACCCAAAACAAACACATTTACAAACTACCTGTTAAAAGTGTTACTAGAACCACGGGGTGCTGTTGTTACTGAACCGTATACATCTAATAACCTGACAGTGATCCACATCATATGGGTAGACAAATAATGTAAGTGTGTTATGCGGCAAAACAGAATGAGTAAAAATGACTAAAGAAATCAAGCAAAGAAGTACAACTATTTAACCATTTTATTCATTACTGAAACATGCAAACTACAAACATGTCACCAGTTAAAGATAAGGAATACATACAAGAGTTGGCTATAACATGAGTACAAACAAGGTGAGTGTGTGTATACAGTATGTGTGTAAGTGTTTGTGTGCGTGTATATTATGGTGTGTATTATAATTTCCCATCCTAAAAATGTATCCCCATCTGGTATACACTTAGTGTCAAAAATGTACTCCAGGATTTGTTATAAACCATTTTAAATTGCATTTCTATGTTTCAAGTACAGCTAGAATGTCTGAACAGTGACATGATCATCCTGAAAGCCTGAGGGAATTGAATTCAAATTGGAATTGTTGGGGATAATATTGAATTGGGAAATGAATCATTGGAATTTACCTAACATTGAAATTGAGAGCAATTGAATTATCTCTGAATTTAAAGACTGACCTGGAATTTGAATTGAAATAAATGGAATTTACAGGGAGAGGGAATTGAATTTGTGAAATTAACCCCAACCCTGTCCTTCTGCTTGTTCAGTCAGTCTGCAGGATCTATAGGCCCTGAAAACACTCATCATACACTTTGTATCCTGTAAACTGGGCGTGCAGCAGAGCAGACAACTATTGAAATTGATCAAGCAGACCATAACGCAAGAGTGCTGAAGACATGGATTCATCTTGGAATGAAAAGTAGACCAAACAGTGAAAAGAGAGAGAGAGACATGGATTGGAGATGAAGAGCGGGGGCAAGTGAGGGTACAAGCTCGGGAACACTCCAAAGCCTGTCGATCGCTTTCATTTCAGAATTGTCGGTATTACAAATTTGTTATAGAATCAAACAAGATCCTTAATTTACAGCGAAGTCGGCCTCGGCTAACCCGGGTCGGCTCCAGACCAACATTGGTAGATAGACTGTATGTTTCTGGTTACTAGGTTCTCTCTCCATGCAATGCAGGGCTGGATGAAAGGGTTCTTTGAAGTGTATGGTGTAAACCCTGTCATAGGAACATGAGGGGAAAACAAAAACGTTGGGTCTGAGTATGTAGGAGTGGACCTGGACCTACCCCCTCAGCTCTCAGCCAAACCAAACAATGTCTGGCCCTGCTTACACCTACGACCTGGTGGCTGGGGGAAACACACTGGGTTATAATGGTTTATTACTAAAAAGTGGTTTATTAGTGGTTTATCACCAGAAATGACCATTGGTGATATTGTTATCAATATCATTACATAAATATTTTTTGGTTTGTTGTTGCAGTAGTTAATCGCAGCGGCGGTAGCTGAGCTAGCTGTTGGACCTAGGTTTTGTTTCAGTCTGTAGCGCAGAAGATGCGCTCCACAGTGCGATAGAAATTTGAAGGCAATGTTCCCATGACTGCCTTCACAGGAAACGCTGCACATGTCGGCTCAATCGGAAAGGACCTTTAAAAATGTCAATCGTGCTACAGTGTGGATCTTCAGCACTACGGATTAAAATCGAGCCCCTAGTATTAGTTGAATGTCAAGCCTGGAGAAGAAACACTATTTAAATGCTCTTCACTAGGATAAATAGTTAGCTCAGTAGACCATTTCCAAAAAATAATTTCAGCCAACGAAAATGGAGATCCTCTTTAGACTTCTGACTCAGATGGTAATGGAGCCGTATACTCCATAGACCTACTTCAATGTGCCTAAGCGTCTGCTCGGAACACCTGCACTTCTCTGCTAAGCATGTGTGACATTGATCTAACTTTTTCTTTACCCTTCTCTACTCCCATTTGACAACTATTTTAACACCAATCTTTACTAATTTGGAAAGATTGTATCGAGACGAGGACGATGGGACAAGGGGGTGGGGGGGGGGGGGGGGGGTTGGCACGCCAGAACAATTTGGAGAAACAATGGACTAATTCAGTGCTGAGAGCTGGCGGTTAGTCGGGGGGTTGGTCAGTGGTAGCGTAGAGCACGGCAGCTCTTTGACAAGGTCAAACAAACAGAGATACACAGAGCAGACTCCCATCACCATCACAATGTGTTGAGCCATTTCACTGGATACCTACTACTACTACACACACGCCATAATAAAACCAGTCCAGTGTTACACTGGGGCCACAGAGGGCAGACAATCAGCATCCTACAGGCTTTATGGGAAAATGACACCCTCAATTTGTCATTCAAGAGAGGAAAAACCCTCGTAATTTATAATGGTGTCAGAACAGAGAGGGGCTGACAACATGGCTGGTGTTGTTACCTACTAGATCTCTCTCAAGTAGAATGATGGAGCAATACTGGGCTTATTTATGGCCTTAATGATTGAGTAAGTGACAGCGTAACAGTGTACAACTTCAAACTGTACTCAATCTTAAAATCCTAAAATTGTCCCTAATCGTGCCAAGTGTAGGCCAGTGGAGGCTCCTTAGAGGAGCAATGGGAGGAACCTCCTCAGTGAATTTCATAAAAATAGACATTGTAAAACATGTAAGTTATCATTTTTAGATAACACTACACTAAACATATTCACGTCTCCAAATAATTTATTAAAACACACTGTTATTGCAATGAAGGTCTACAGTAGCCTCAACAGCACTCTGTAGGGTAGCACCATGGTGTAGCCGGAGGACAGCTAGCTTCCGTCTTCCACTGGGTACATTGACTTCAAAACAAAACCTAGGAGGCTCATAATTCTCATCCCCTTCCATTGACGACACAGTAATTATGACAACTTCCAGAGGACATGCTCCAACCTATCAGAGATCTTGCAGCATGAACTGACATGTTGTCCACCCAATCAAAGGATCAGAGAATTAATCTAGTACTGAAAGCATAAGCCGCAGCTAGCTAGCACTGTAGTGCTCAAAACGTGTTGAGTATTTGTCTCAAAGAAAGAGAAAGACAATTTCTTCAAAGATTAAGGAGAAGCAAAAGAGTTTAATTGAATTAGCTAGCAAGTTTAGCCTACTCAAACACCTTGCTCAAACAGAGGGATGCTATGTTAGCTAGCTGGCTATGAATATCCAACACAACACTGGAACTCTTCCAAGTCAAGGTAAGCTTTTGGTTTTACTAATTTATTGCCCCCGGGTTTGCCGGTGTAACTGCTAAACTGTGTACTAACTATACACTAACGTTACTGCATGATTGTAGCGGGTTTACTAACTTGTTAGTTCTATTAGCTATGTTGACTATGATGTTACTTTCGCTAATATGGGGACAACGATGTAGGCTGTGTGTAGCGGTTATGATATGGCTTCGATTGGAAAGGTTTTTTTGGCTGGTCACATACAGGTAATGTGTTGTGCATTGAAGTCCACAAACGAAGGGAGAAGGTGAGAGCGCATAGATGCGAGAAGGAATACAATGTGGCTGCTATGAAAGTGAACTGAGTTTACGCGTGATCAGGGGTGTATTCATTCCGCCGATTCTGTTGAAAAATGCTTCTTAAACGGAAGCAAATGGAACGAAAACAGGGATAAACATACAATACCTGAATTTGTCCCATAGAAACTCGTTTGCAACTGTGTGACTAATGATTACACCCTAGATCAGGTAGATGCAGGCAAAAGTGTACAAGGCGGTATTGAATGTGTCACTGTCTGTCACCTCAAATGTTTCTCTCGACCTGTGTGCACCTACGTTGTAAACCTTCGTTCATAGGCTAGGTTGTAGCAACCTCATGGTGGGTATAGGGAAAATTCCAGTATCTTATAGTAGCCTAAACCTATCGATGTTACATTGAAATTGATGAATGGAATATGAATGACAGTCATCCAATACGCTATAAGATAAATAAAATCCATGCTCATGAGAAGAAGAAAAAAATTCATTGCATCATCTTAAAACGGCACTGACCGCCATTGGTGTAGGCCTAGGCTAAACCTTCAATCTGTACTCTACCACTATCACTGTCTTCAAGTGTTCTATCAAGTGTTAGGTTATGCAGTGCCTGGGCTCAGTGTTTTTCCTCTTCTGTTCGTTGTTCTGTTACTGTAACTGCATTTTGAGCAGAAAGTAATGAAAAAACTATGAATATTGCTTTTGTGACAATAATGTTTGTTTCCTTAAATCTTAATTAACAGATTATCAAATTAAAATAGTTCACAGTTTGAAGTCATTCATTCTTTCTAACAGTTCAGTGTTTATAATTATTAGTCATGGTAATTTCCTATAACTAATCACGCTTCTATACTTCAATATTTTTCCCCACCCTATAGACCCACAGTGACTACTTTAAAAATCATTTGGGAATCGATTCTTAAGAGCTAAATTAATCAATCTATGTGGGATTTATAGACAACGGATACCTGGATCTAAATAAATTGTTATTCTAGAATGAATCGAAGAATTCCAGTGTTAGGAGACTGAAGAGAGTTATTGTGGGTTTTTCCCCCTCTCTTGAAAAAAATTGTTCTCCCTAATTATTCTCAAATGGCACTCTCTCTCTCTGGATGTTTGAGAAATGTGCTGTGAAAAGTAAATATTGTATTTGAGTGCATCGAGCAGGCCCAGCGTCTGGTGTGGGAGAACTAGCAGTCACGCTACACAGACTTTTAAAGAGTGTCTCTGCTTTCCTTTCCACCGTACCTCTACCTCTTATCTAACTCTTCAACATATGGACAAGAACTGCAGAAATACATTCCCCCCACACATAACCTGAATAGAGTACTCTCTGTCTTACCCCTGTGACACACACACGTGCACTCACAAAGACACGTTATACACTTTTTATTAGCATGCTCTACAAGAAACAATTGACAATGTGCTGATATGTCAACCTCTTGAAGCTAACCAGTGGTACTACAGAGAGACTTCTGTACTTTAACTATTTACACAGTTACAACACTGAATATAGACATAATATGACATTTGAAATGTCTCTATTCTTTTGGAATATTATGTTGTGTTATGTTTACTGTTCATTATCTATTTCACTTGCTTTGGCAATGTAAATATATGTTTCCCATGCCAATAAAGCCCCTTAAATTGAAACGGTGTTAACACAAAAGAGACAGGGACCTAGTCCCAGCAGCACTAACACAATGGGTTCAGCTCCAACAATGTGCCCCTGTCATTGTGTACAGTACAACATATTCACGCCTACACTATCAGAACATCCCTGTCTTACACGCAGGTTGCCAGATGGCTATTTTGGGCTGGGCTTTTTTTGACTATTTTGGGAGATATTTTTTTGTCTTTTGTTTCCTGGAGGGCATTGGGCAAACTATGCGAGGGTGAAGAATGCAGTGGCATCGCGGGGGCGTCTGGCCGGCTGAATTGGGGCACTGATTAGAGCATAATTTCATGTGATGGGTGTCCTTCGTAGACCATGAGATGGTGGCTGGGTGAGGAGGGGGACGGTTGAAGAATGGGTAACAGAGGAATGTTTTCTGAGCATACCGGTAAAACAAACTGGAGCAGAATGTAGATTATCACACGTATTGTTTAACCTGAACAGCCAGAGGAGGGCTGTAGACCCACCATGCCCCACAAACCCTTGCCCTGCCCTCCCTGATGCCTCCCTATGCCTGGGGGCTGACACACCAGATGCCCCAGTCACCAGAAGGATAAGAGAGAATAAGGAATTAAATGGTCGCTTTTGCACAAAAGCCCACCAAAGATCTCTCCCTCCGCTTTGTGACATCTGCTACCCATGAGTGCGTCTCCAGACGACGGTGCTTTCCAAATAAAGTTATCATGACGATCATTATCCTGTGAAGTGGACATGGCCTTTTTGTCTGCCCTGCTGTTCTCACCCAAGACAGGACCAGAGCTACGTCCAAAATGTCACCCTTTTCCCTATATAGTGCACTACTGTTGGCCAGAGCCCTATGGTCAAAAGTAGTGTACTTTAGGGAATAGGGTCCCATTTAAGCTGCATCCCAAAGCCAAAAATCACCAAATCCTGACTCCCAAGCAAAGCCTACAGAGCCTGGATAGTCTTTCAGTGTCACAGCATTTATGAGATGTTTGCTCTGACATGTGCAGATAAAGGAATAGTATGTTAAGGATTCAGGGGCAGAATAGGCCTAGACTTTAATAGAGATATTAATATCAAAGCCAATATCCTCCCTTCTCTCTGCAGCCAATACACAATGACAAACCCGAGCACTAAAAAGTTATTGAAATGTTTAGGAAAAACTGATCACTTTTTAATAACGCTGATTCAGAGAAACTGATTTGGTCACTTGTTTAATCAATTATGATTTTGTCCTTGCACATTTGTAGAATTGTCTTTGAATATATAGTTATACCAATAACAAATAAACTGCATAATGTCTTTCAATACATGTCTCTGTTTCAATAACATATTTTTTACTGGTCATTTCTTTACCTTTCCTGTTCTCATAAGCACATATGTAGGCATATTTCCCTTTACTGCAAGTGAGGACAGACACACTGCAGACATGACCCAAACACCCTCAAAGCTCCATGGACAGGCTGTCTGATAAACTGGTTCTCTGTTCTCTCAGACAAGATTCGTTATGGTATGAACTCATTAAAGAGAAATGTTTCCTTGGCACACTCAGTGATGCAAGGCATTCTGTTTTATAAAACTGTAAATGTTTACTGACTAAAATCAATCTCTTGAAAATAACAGCCTATTAAGTAATTTAGACGATCTAGTGTTTGATCATCTCTGTGCCAATATACACTGCATGTACAAAAGTATGTGAACACCTGCTCGCCAAACATCTTATTCCAAAATCATGGACATTAATATGGAGTTGGTCCCCCTTTGCTGCTATAACAGCCTCCACTCATCTGGGAAGGCTTTCCACTAGATGTTGGAACATTGCTGTGGGGACTTGCTTCCATTCAGCCACAAGAGCATTAGTGAGGTCGGGCAGTCGGCGTTCCAATTCATCCCAAAGGTGTTCGATGAGGTTGACGTCAGGGCTCTGTGCAGGCCAGTCAAGTTCTTCCATACCAATCTCGATGAACCATTTCTGTACAGAACTCACTTTGTGCCCGGTGGCATTGTGCAGGTAGCCTAGTGGTTAGAGCGTAACTGAAAGGTTGCTAGATCAAATCCCCGAGCTGACAAGGTAAAAATCTGTCGTTCTGCCCCTGAACAAGGCAGTTAACCCACTGTTCCTAGGCCGTCATTGTAAATAAGAATTTGTTCTTAACTGACTTGCCTAGTTAAATAAGAAAAGGTTAAAAAAGATATATATAATTATTGTCATGCTGAAACAGGACAGAGTCTTCCCCAAACTGTTGCCACCAAGTTGGAGGCACAGAATTGTCTAAAATGACATTGTATGCTGTAGCGTTAAGATTTCCCTTCACTGGAACTAGGGGGCCTAGCTCGAACCATGAAAAACAGCCCCAGACCATTGTTCCTCCTCCACCAAACTTTACAGTTGGCACTATAATAGTTCTCCTTGCATTCCGCCAAACCCAGATTCGTCCATTGTACTGCCAGATGGTGAAGCGTGATTCATCACTCCAGAGAACGCATTTCCACTGCTCCAGAGTCCAATGGCTTTACACCACTCCAGCCAACGCTTGGCATTGCATATGGTGAGGTTAGGCTACTCGGCCATGGAGCTACCGGAGCTACCGAAGCTACCGACAAACAGTTATTGTGCTGACGTTGCTTCCAGATGCAGTTAGGAACTTGTAGTGAGTGTTGCGACCGAGGACAGACGATTTGTACACACTCGGCGGTCCCGTTCTGTGAGCTTATGTGGCCTACCACTCCCCGCTTCAGAGCCGTTGTTGCTCCTAGAAGTTTCCACTTCACAATAACAGCACTTACAGTTGACCAGGGCAGCTCTAGCAGGGTAGACATTTGACGAACTGACTGGTTGGAAAGGTGGCATCCTACGACAGTGCCACATTGAAAGTCACTGAGCTCTTCAGTAAGGTCATTTTACTGCCAATGTATGTCTATGGACATTGCATGGCTGACTTCGCAATCTTATGCACCTGTCAGCAACAGGTGTGACTGAAGTAGCCAAATCCACTAATTTGAAGGGGTGTCCACATACTTTTGGCCATATTGGTTATTTTTTTCAGAAGTTTAATTTCTGAATATATCTCAAAATCATAGTTTTATCTTCAAACCTGTATATTCAAACTTTTTCACACACACACACACAGCTCAAGATCACTGACACATCAATCCTAATAAGCCTATACAAACAGATACTTACATTGTCTCTGTGCTTGTAGGAAATGTGGGAATGACATCAATGTCAAAGCAAGAGATAGTGTAAGTCTTCCACTCTGAGCATTCGCAAACAGTGGGGCAGGAGTCGGTGTCCCCCAAGGTTTTGATAGGTAACGTGACGAGGGTAAACAGCGCACATGTTATCACCTGCAAGCGGTGTCGGTTGTTTTCAGTCATCTCTTTGAAAAAATATCAAAAGTAATTTGAAAGCACTTCAGGCACTGACGAAAACCTTCTCACCTGAAGCCCACGGCAAACTGAAGTTGAAGCACGTTACTTTGTTTGTCATAAATTTCAGCACATGAACTCGACTCGTCCCAGTACAATTATACTGACAGTTTTCTTATTGGCCACTGACTCTCGGTGTCGTGTGAGAGAGCGGTGAGAGGAGACGCTTGGGGATACTCTCTCTGAGGTGTGGATTTAGTCTTGCTTCTTATGGCGTGGGTCTACAGAAGACTTCTGAGACACTCTTGTGTTAAGTAGGGGAATTTAATATATTGGATTTTCTTTACCTCATTGGCTATTTTGTAAAGTATTTAGGCTATCCTTCCTAGAAATGCAATTTCATATCATAAAGCTCAAGCATCTACATAACCTAAAAACACCACATTAAAATCATGATGTGTTTTAATGTTCAGTGTATTATTAGCCTACTCATTAATTGAGCTACTAACCTATTATAATTATTCATTGTCAATAAGTTATAATCATTATAATTTTTAAATCAAATGTTATTTGTCACATGCGCCGAATACAACAGGTACAGTACTTTACAGTGAAAGGCTTACTTACAAGCCCTAACCAACAATGCAGGTAAAAAAATGAAAATAAATAAAAAATTGCTAAAAAAAATAAGAATGAGAAATAAAAGTAACAAATAGTTTAAGAGCCGCAATAAAATTACGATGGCGGGGCTATATGAAGGGTGTACCGTTACAGAGTCAATGTGCGGTTGCACGAATTAGTCGAAGCTATAGATAACAGGCTATAGATACAGGCATATGCTAGCCTACATAAAATAAACAAACAAAGTCTTATCTTCTTATCTTTCTTATTTTATTACTTATATCAGTAGCATCCTAGTAACTAGACGGGTTGTGCTGTAATCTGAAAGGCGGTCGCAGTGGCGCAATATGCATCTCCCCAGAGCAAGTTTCGGACAATGTAGTTCTCAAGAATCTGATTCACACATAATTCCGTCACCGGGGTAACTTTTAAAACTACAACTCCCGATGTAATTTGAAACTGTTCAACTCTTGTTGTCTTCCTGTTCTTGGCGGCCAGTTCAAGTTGCCATAGCAGAGAGAAACTGGCTTGTCCCTCTTCAGTTGTCACTTGCTAAAGTGACTTGTTAACGGTTTCTATGTTGCTAATTCATGCTGGTAAGTGTGGCTAATATGTTGAGAGTGTGTTTAGTTGAGTTAGCTAGCTACCGATGGTTCCAGATAAAACCTGTTTTCAAAAAATTGTTTAGCTAGTCTGGTTTATCTAGCTAAACTAGCCATAGTTAGCACAGTTATATTAACGTTAGCTAGCCAGTTTTCTATCTGATTTACTAACAGTCATCACGTTAGCTAGCTAGCGTCCAAACTCATAGCTAGCTATACAAAAATGTACAGCTAACTGAGTTTGAATAAAAAACAAGAGCTGTCATGAAGAAGAGATGCAACTAGCTAACGTTATATTTTCCAGCTTGCTAGCTAGCTAATCTGATTAGTTAAATTGCTAATCAGCGATTAGTAATATCAACAGTAAAGTTTTTAAAAACATTTTAAAGGCTACTCCTGACCAAAACAATGGAATCCTCCAGCGAGTCAGACACCTTCGACCGGACGAGGGGGCTGAGGTCACGGGGGCGGAATGCCAGCTCTAGATCGCGACGGGACAGTCACAGAACAGGTCCTGATGCTCCAGCCATTTCAGAGAAAATTAACACCTTGGCGAGTACTTTACAGGTAGGCTAGTCTCCTTTCTTTTCTCTGCTAATGACAGTCTATAACTGTGCATTCAGTTTGAAACCAGTCAAAACCTTTCGAATATTTAGCATACGAATTGTCATTCCGAAAACCATTATAGCCAGCAGTAATGGCTATTTTCTCATTCCAGGACACTAATAGGAATTTGAACAAAGTGGACCGGATGTTGGGGCAATACAGAGAGCACACAGATGACCAGGCGGAAGCCATGGCAACAGTAAGTAAAACAATATAAAAAATGTACTGTCTGCAACTGTTTAGTTTAAATTGCCCACGTCTCATTTTATACATGAAGGTTGTGTGCTGTAAAACTCAATCAACGCATTGTCAGAAGTTCTCTAGTACATCTGTCTCTCCATCTCCCCTTCTTTTCCTCCCTCCCCCTCTCTAGTTGAGGGATAATCTGGAGGAGTCTATCGCTCAGCTGCAGAACCAGAGGCTGCATAGTTCCTCAGGGGTCCGGAGTGCCTCAGCCTCCACCCTGCACACCAGCGACCTGGAAGCTGGCTATGGCTCAGGTGATATATGCTATGTATAATGTCTAGATGTGAGACCTATGCTGCTGTGTCTCAGTTGGCCAACACTAAGTAAAACAATACCTGACAGACAGATAGTCAAGGTCAAAACACCAGGGGGCAGATGGAATTAATTTAGAAACTTTACTTATTATAACTGTTTTATTTTGAAAAAATATTTATGTGCAGTTATACAGTTATAAAATAGTTATATAGCCCACAGTTTATTGTGTACGTTTGTAGAGGGCCAGCGCTTCTACCCCACGTCTCCCTTGAAGGACTATGGGAGATCTGAGTCGGCCGGAGAAGGAGGAGCGAGAAGGAGGTCTAGATCAGCTACAGTCCGCTTCAGAGACTCCAGCCTGCCAGACGGGGATGTAAGTCCTGAGACCACCTTATCTGTCAAAGCTCTGCATCTTCAGTATCGCCACTTCAGCGCTCACTGTTGTAGTGCAGTTAGAGACAAGAACCAGCAGAGGGCGCATTGTATTGTTTTTGTGCCCTAAAGTTTTCTCAGTAACAGTTGAATCTGTTAGTATCAGCCTATGACAGTGCTATAACAGTATTATGCAGCCCTTGTGGACGTTTTAAGTAGTGCAAGTGTTCTCTTTTTCCTCTTCCTGCTCAGGTCCACGTCCTGCACCAGTCATTCAGAGACCTGCGCAGTGACCAGCTGAGACTGGGGGACGACATGGACAGAGAAATCCTCAGGAGGAACAGGTAGAGGCCCTGTAATGTCCAAAATGTACCATTCATTAATTCATTAATTCCTGTTTCCCTGTTTCTAAGGTCTGACATTGACACCAGACGAGCCTTGGAGAATCTGTCTGAGCACCTGACGACTTCACAGAGACAGGACTCGGTCAGTTAGGAACATAACAGTAACATAACAGTATGAAAAAGCATGAAAATGTAGGCACCCACTGCTGTAAGTCGCTCTGGATAAGAGCGACTAAAATGTACATGTAATAGCATCACTGGAAATACATGAATTCACATTAAATACATAACTGTAAAAATGTTTACTCCAACGTTAGCTGCTCCACTCTAGAGGTGATCTTAGAACGCTTAGTGCTGTAACCTACAGTGACTTTCTCCCCCAGGTGTCGTCTCGTGTGGAGAAGCGTCTGCAGGAGATTGAGAGGGAGATGCGTTCGGAGCGACAGAGCGTGTCAGACAGACGACCAGAACAGCGGGGTATCATGTCTGATGAACTGCAGGAGGTGGGACACCTTGACTTCTACCCTTCCCTAATATAACCCACATTCATCTCGCACCATCCATCCCTCTCATCCAAACCGTTCTAGCTGTCCTTCCATCCTTGCAATTAGCCTTTTCCATGTCAGTGTGTTGTTGTTTTCAAATTAAGACCAGTTCTGAAAGTTACCGCTGGGGGGCAGTGTTTAGCTATCTATCAGCTCTAATCCTCCCCTCTTCTCCTCAGAGAGAAGCAGTGATAAGAGAGGTGACTAAGTCATTTGCATCTCTTTCCACTGCAGAGAGCTTCTTCTTCTAATGAGAAGCCGGCTGCCCCAGGTTAGGGGAAAATAATGTATTTGTTCCCAAGTTGAGGGTAAATAAACAAGAAGAGAGGAAATGAAGAGGAAAATCATCTCTTTTACTAAAGAGAGACGGGGCAAGGGAGAGGTCTGCCTGGGTAGTTGTATTATAAGGCTACACTCCAGTGGGCCTACTCTACTCTACTGCCATGTTGTGAATGAATGGATAGGATGAGTCAGTTGGTGGATGGTGCCTTAAGGGGCTGTAATACATCACTAAGCCTTAACAAAACACCACAGAAACAGGAGTGTGTGGGATGGGATGCTAAGCTCTATTAGAAACCCAAAACATTGTCTCTTTGAGAGGAGATGGAAGCTAGCTAGCCATCGACTGTAACACCATTACTCGTGTTTCTCCTACTGACTGTTCGGTTATCAACTAGCCTAAAGGCTATTCTTTGCCTTTTCCGATTCTTACTTGCCTAAAGGCTAAAAGGAACGTTAACTAATTTAGTTTGAATGTGATACTACACACTAAATGCATAGTGCTGGGGTGTGTGTACATATACGTATCATTCACTACTCTATGGTTTCCTTCTCAAGGCTCTGAGGAGGCGAGAGGCTCGGGACCTGGAAACTGAGGAGGCCGTCAAGAACAAACTACTGAGATCAGAGAGCGAGAAGACCAAGGTGTTTGTGTGTGTGTGTGTGTGTGTGTGTGTGTGTGTGTTGGAGGTGCTGATTTTGGAAGTGAGTTGCTCATTTGATTGTTACATGGAGCAGGCCTTTTCTGACAAGCTCCTTAAATACCAGCCCCTCGTATCACGCTTGGACAGCCTGGTATACCAATGCAAGTTGGTGGCATTGATATTTGGCAGTCTGGGCCACGTACATAGGCTTACAGTACGTGGTCTTCAGATTGCAGGCCTGCCTAAGAGTAGAACAGAACAAACGACCTGGTACGGCTCTGTTTCAGCCGTTAACCTACTGTTCCTAGGACGTCATTGTAAATAAGAATTTGTTCTTAACTTAAATACCGCTACAAACTGACTTGCCTAGTTAAATAAAGGACAAATAAACTAACTTTTTTAGTTTTGAGCAGCCTAGCTGTGTGGAGAAGGTGCTTTTTGTTTCCTTAATTGTCCTTTTATCAATGAGCTTAGAAATGTTTGAATCCTTCATGATGTAATGTGATTTGTGGAGTCAAATAAAGTATTTAGAATGTGTGTGTGTGCATGCAAATCATATTTTAGCCATGTATTCTGTAACCCACTTTCTGCCTTGTCGAAGAATGCAGATGATATTCTATATGAGCTGAAGTACTTCCTGGTTGTATAATGAAAGGGATCTCATGAATGTGCCTGTGTCTGTCCGGGTCATGTGTAGGGCCGGGATTTTTTTTTTCTGACCGTGTGACCTGACCAGCTAAAACTCTTGGCACTAATCATGTGATCTGTCCTCAAGATGGAGGCGGAACTGGAGAGGGCCAGGAGACAGCTGGACCAATCAGAAGGAGGCAGGGGCGCTCTTCTACAACAGGTACTCGAGTAGCTCTTCTTAAAGGTGTGTGTTTGTGTAGGGGTAGGTGCTACGGTGTTAATCAAATTCATATCCTCTATGTGGGTAAACTCCTCCATGTGTGTGTTCCCAGGTAGAGGAGATGCGTGTGCAGCTGCTGAGGACAGAGAAGGAACGTATGGATCTGCAGAGGGAGATCTCCCAGCTCACTACACAGCCCAGAGCCACTCGCATGGACAGGGAGGAGAGAGGAGCAGGACTGGGACTAGGTACTGACTGCTGGAGAAGAGGCTGGAGCTCTTATGAGTTAAGGGTTTTTCAGTGGAGGCTGTCGGCTGATGGAGGGGTGGGGAGGAGAGTGAATGCCTGGGCTTAGGTACTGACTGAAGGTTACGTACGTAACCACGGTTGTGTGAGCTATATGGATCACTCCAATATATTGCTATCACTCTGCGGTGGAGGAATACATACGAGGTGAGGATTTACAGATTTACTCCCGTGTACACCTGTGTCACGGCTGGGGTCCGCCCCTATATATAGACCCCATGGTCACGACACACGTTCTCTTCATAATTTTTGAGGCGCCTCTAGCACCGTAGAGGATTGGAGTGATCCATATAGCTCACATAACCGTGGTTACATACGTAACTTTCGTTATGTTTAACTATATTGGATCTTTCCAATATATTAGTATACACGTACCAGATTTAGTCGGTGCTAGAGGGACCTGGCCAGCCAGCGGCGAAGTCCCAGCGCGGTACCGAGACGCTGGGGCCGTCAATGTGGAAGGGGGATCCCGGCACAGTACCCGGAAGGAGGCGACGCCCAGGACCGCTGAACAAACCGCAGAGGAAGGTACCACATTTACCCAATAGTACCTAGCAAAGGTGCAAGAGGAAGCCCAGCTGGCCGCAGCACAGATATCAGCAAGGGACACTCCTCTCAGTAGAGCCCAGGACGCAGCCACACCTCGTGTTGAATGTGTTACCACAGATCCCAGCACTGGCCTGCCAGCCAGATGGTATGCTGTCGTAATCGTGTCCACCATCCAATGAATGAACCCAGCCCCCAGGACTCTCTCACCATAGCAGACAAAGAGCTGGCCTGTTGTTCTCTCTGACTGTGTTCACTCCACATAGGCAGCCAGTGTCCGCACAGGGCACAGCATGCCGGAGGAAGGCCCAGACTCCCCCGCCACTGCCGGGGGGTCATAAGCAGACAGGATACACTCCTCCCACCAGGGTCCATCCGGTAGCACTCAGAACTTACTGAAAGAGCATGGAGCTCACCCACCCCCTTCATGGAAGTAATCACTACTAGAGGTCGACCGATTTATGATTTTTCAACGCGATACCGATTATTGGAGGACCAAAAAAATCCGATACCGATTAATCGGCCAATTTTTTAAAATATATATATATTTGTAATAATGACAATTACAACAATACTGAATGAACAATGAACACTTTTATTTTAACTTAATATAATACATCAATAAAATCAATTCAGTCTCAAATAAATAATGAAACACGTTCAATTTGGTTTAAATAATGCAAAAACAGTGTTGAAGAAGAAAGTAAAAGTGCAATATGTGCCATGTAAGAAAGCTAATGTTTAAGTTTCTTGCTCAGAACATGAGAACATATGAAAGCTGGTGGTTCCTTTTAACATAAGTCTTCAATTTTCCCAGGTAAGAAGTTTTAGGTTGTAGTTATTATAGGACAATTTCTCTATACCAATTGTATTTCATATACCTTTGACTATTGGATGTTCTTATAGGCACTATAGTATTTCGAGCCTAATCTCGGGAGTTGATAGGCTTGAAGTCATAAACAGCGCTGTGCTTGAAGCATTGCGGAGAGCTGCTGGCAAACGCAGTAGAGTGCTGTTTGTATGAATGCTTACGAGCCTGCTGCTGCCTACCACCGCTCAGTCAGACTGCTCTATCAAATCATAGACTTAATTATAATATAATAACACACAGAAATACGAGCCTTAGGTCATTAATATGGTCAAATCCGGAAACTATCATTTAGAAAACAAAACATTTATTCTTTCAGTGAAATGTGGAACCGTTACGTATTTTATCTAACGGGTGGCATCCATAAGTCTAAATATTGCTGTTACATTGCACAACCTTCAATGTTATGTCATAGTTACGTAAAATTCTGGCAATTAGTTCGCAACGAGCCAGGCGTCCCAAACTGTTGTATATACCCTGACTCTGCGTGCAATGAACGCAAGAGAAGTGACACAATTTCCCTAGTTTAATATTGCCTGCTAACATTAATTTCTTTTAACTAAATATGCAGGTTTAAAAAAATATATACTTCTGTGTATTGATTTTAAGAAAGGCATTGATGTTTATGGTTAGGTACATTCGTTCAACAATTATGCTTCTTTCGCAAATGCGCTTTTGTTAAATCATCCCCCGTTTGGTGAAGTTGGCTGTCTTTGTTAGGAAGAAATAGTCTTCACACAGTTCGCAACGAGCCAGGCGGCCCAAACTGCTGCATATACCCTGACTCTGTTAGACAGAATGCAAGAGAAGTGACACAATTTCCCTAGTTAAAAGAAATTCATGTTAGCAGGCAATATTAACTAAATATGCAGGTTTAAAAATATATACTTGTGCATTGATTTTAAGAAAGGCGTTGATGTTTATGGTTAGGTACACATTAGTGCAACGACAGTGTTTTTTATGCGAATGCGCTTGTTAAATTACCCGTTTGGCGAAGTAGGCTGTGATTAAATGATAAATATACAGGCACCACATCAATTATATGCAACGCAGGACAAGCTAGATAAACTAGTAATATCATCAACCATGTGTAGTTGGAACTAGTGATTATGTCAAGATTGATTGTTTTTTATAAGATACGTTTAATGCTAGCTAGCACCTTACCGTTGCTCCTTGCTGCACTCGCATAACAGGTAGTCAGCCTGCCACGCAGTCTCCTCGTGGAGTGCAATGTAATCGGCCATGATCGGTGTCCAAAAATGCAGATTACCGATTGTTATGAAAACTTGAAATCGGCCCTAATTAATCGGCCATTCCGATTAATCGGTCAACCTCTAATCGCTACCAACAAAGCCACTTTCATATGGAGGTGTTTCAGGGAGGCTGACTCCAACGGTTCGAAAGGTGGCTTTGCCAAAGCTGCCAAGACCATATCTAGATCCCAGCTCGCCATTCAGCGGGTCCTAGCTGGACGCAGGCGACGGATCCCCTTCATAAACCTGGAGACCAAGGGATGGCGACCCACTAGCCTGTCCATCCACCCCACATGGCAGGCAGATATAGCAGCCAAATACCCTCTAAGTGTAGAGGCTGCCAAGCCCTCATCCAAGCGAGACTGCAGGTATTGGAGGACATGCTACACCCCACATGACTTGGGCACAACCTCAATACCAGTGCACCAAGAGCAGAACAACCGACAGCGCAACTGGTTTGCCATGGTTACGCCCTCCTGTAGTCCTAACATGGACCATTGGTGCGGTTCAGCGGACAAGCCCACAGGCTGAGCCGGTGCGACAGAGGTCCTCCGGCCTGAGACAGCAGTTTAGGTCTCAGGGGCAGTTGCCAAGGTGTCCCAGACAACAGGGACAGTTGAAGGCTGAACCAGGGTCGTCTGGGCCAGTATGGGGCCACCAGCAGCAGACGATGCTCCGCCATCCTGGTCCTGTCCAGCACAGCCTGGATCAGGGGAAAAGGGGGGAATGTGTTAAGCTCCAGCCTTGGCCAATCATGAGCCAGAGCATCCAAGCCCAGAGGCCCTGGTGGCTCCGACATGGAGTACCACAGGGGGCAGTGTGCATTGTCCAGGGAGGCAAACAGGTCTACCTGCGCCCTCCTGAACTTGTCCCACAGGTGCTGCGCCACCAGGGGATGTAGGCTCCAGTCCCAAGGTGGCGGGCCCTCCCTTGAGAGCATATCCGTTGCAACATTCAGGATGTCAGGTATGTGTGCTGCGCATAGAGACGCTAGACGTCCCTGAGCCCAGGAAAGGAGCTCACGTGCATTGTCGACAACATTCCACACCCTCCTCCCACTTTTCCCTTTAACACCGGGAGAAGTAGCCGGGGAAGGGTGTATGAGGGGTCGCCCAGGCACGTCCCTATGGCGGTGACGGTTGACAGGTTGTTGCTCCACCGCACGCTGTGCCCCTCCACGCTGTCGTCCCTCAGCACGGGGTGATGGGGCAGGAGAGGGACCCCACCGTCGTTCAGGTGCAGGTGGGTGGTGGCGGCCCATTCGCCTTGGACCCGGGGCCTGAGGAGGCGGCATGAACCGTCTCAGGGTCTCCCGGTCCCTACGAACCTTATCGGTCTGCTCCAGAATGTCAAACCAACCCTGGGCGCAACAGCATCTCTTCAACCTCAGGAGGCTGAAGAAATTCGGCTTGTGTCCCAAAACCCTGACAAACCTTTATAAATGCACAATCGAGAGCATCCTGTCGGGCTGTATCACAGCTTGGTACGACAACTGCATCGCCCTCAACCGCAAGGCTCTCCAGAGGGTGGTGCGGTCTGATTTGTTTAAACTTTTTTGGTTACTACATGATTCCATATGTGTTATTTCATAGTTTTGATGACTTCACTATTATTCTATAATGTATAAAATAGTTAAAATAAAGAATAACCCTTGAATGAGTAGGTGTTCTAAAACTTTTGACCGGTAGTGTACGTGTTGTCTGACTTGGATGTGTTGTTGTTGTTCCATTTAGACCGGTCTTCGGAGCTGGAGAGAGAGGTGCAGGAGCTGAGAGCCCAGCTGAGCAGGACATCTGTCCTCAGTGAGGTGGACGATCTCAGGAGGACTCTGGAGCGCAAAGACCGAGAGAGAACACAGCTCTGCAACCAGGTCGAGGTACGTGTGTATGTGCGTGCGCGTCGATATGTAGGTGTGTGTTATGCATGTCTGCCTGAGTGAGGTTGAATCACATTGTCTTTATGCCACAGCTTCTGTTTGCTGCAAACGCTCTCTTGATCTTGTTAAGTGTGCCAAGTAAGACAACAGTCAGAGTAGAACATCAGTCATCTAGCTAGCTAACAGTCATTTATCCACCTCATAGAGCTGAGATTAGGCAGTTCACTGAGTGGAAATATCAAACGCTCCCTACTAAGCACAAAGATATAAACAACGTTGTAGTGGAAATATTTTAGACTTAATAAAGGTATAGAGCAGGGGTGTCAAAGTCATTCCACGGAGGGCCTAGTGTCTGCAGGTTTTTGGTTTTTCCTTTCAATAAAGCCCTAGACAACCAGGTGTGGGGAGTTCCTAACTAATTAGTGATGTTAATTCATCAATCAAGTACAAGGGAGGAGCGAAAACCCGCAGACACTCGGCCCCCCGTGGAATGAGTTTGACACCTGTGGTATAGAGGATATATTTCCACCGTCTTTTTTTTTGTTGTCTGTGCTATCTTCACTGAATCTCTCTCTTCTTCACCGTCTTCCTACCCCAGGTGTTGTCGTCAGAACTGGCGAGGCGCGAGCAGCAACAGTTGAGGATGCTGGAGCAGTTGAAGGAGATCCAAGGCCGTTCGGAGGCGTGTGCTGCCGAGAGGGCCCGGGCCCTGCTCAGGGCTGAGGAGGCTGAGGCCCGGCTCCAGGACAGCTCCACGAGGAGGGAGGAGCTGAAAACCAGAGCCCAGGAGGCAGTCAGACAGTGGAGGGCCAAGTGCAAGAGAATGGAGAGGGACATGGAGGAAATGAGGGGACAGGCCCAGCTGGACACGGAGAAAGCCAAACAGGTCTGTATTGAGACTGGGAGGTGACGGTGCATTGAAAGAGATGCATCGAGGTAGGTTTTGTGGATGACACTGTTTCTGATTAGAAGAGTGATCAAATGCACTCCGGTCACTCTCAGTTACTCTTGGTAAAGCTTTCTAATAGCCAAAGAGCAGATGCCAAAGCGTTTTTCGGATTCACACTGGCCTTATGAGGCTGAAGAACACAAGGCTCATATACAGGGGTTTGGAAGCGTGATCTGCTAGATCTACTGAGGCTGCTGGTATGGCTGGCTGGCCTTAGCTAAGTGATTAGCTGTAGTCAGTCAGCCAGGCGTTATTAGTGTGAATGTCACCACTCTTTTTTTCTGCGCTATGAGTCACCTCAAAACTCTCTCCCCAGCAGCAGCTGACTGACACCTGGCTCGTTCTCTACGTGACAAGAATGAATACCCTGAATAATTTCTCCTCTTAATAAATTAGGAGGCAGAGAATGAAGTGCTCAATTAACTGATTAGGAGTGGCGCTCTGAGCTGGGAGAAAGCCTTGCAGACATTCTCTCAGACAGCAGATTAGACAGTGGGGTGATTTGTAAGAGTTGGATCAGAGACGGAAAGACGAACCAATCTTTCTTAAACAGACCAGGGCTAAGCCTATAGCCTTAATACAAATCTGAGCTGAGCGACAGCTTTTCACTATCTACGTTGAAGCTGGTGTTTGCACTTTAAATACATTGTCCTCTTCACTTCTCCCCCTTCGTTTGTCTTACTCTCATCCCTCTCTTCCTCTCTTATTTTCCCCTCTCTTCCTTTTTCACCTCTCTCGTCCCTCTCCTCTCCCCCCAGGCGTGTAAGGAGAGAGAGCTGTCCCGGGCCCAGCTGAAAGCCTTCTCCCAGCAGACTGAAGGGGTGCGCAGGGAGCTAGCGGAGGTGCTGGGGCGTCTGGCTCGGAGCGAGGAAGAGGTGCTCCGTAAAGACGTGGAGCTGTCGGAGACGCGGGCACGTCACCTGGGCCTAGAGCAGGAAGTGAGGGAGGTGAGGGAGGCCTCCATAGCCCTGGAGGAGGAGGCCCAGCGGCAGTCTGTCCTGCAGGTTAGGCTGAGAGAGGAGAACCAGAGTCTGGAGGAGAGGGCTGAGGCCGTGGCCCGACGCAGCCAGAGAGACCAGGAGGTAGGCTACTTCATAGCAGAGTCTGAAAGGGCACCCTATTCTCTAATATACAGTTGAAGTCGGAGGTTTACATACACCTTAGCCAAATACATTTAAACTCAGTTTTTCACAATTCCTGACATTTAATCCCAGTAAATATTCCCTGTTTTAGGTCAGTTACGATCACCACTTTATTTTAAGAATGTGAAATGTCAGAATAATAGTAGAGAGAATTATTTCTTCACATTCCCAGTGGGTCAGAAGTTTACATACACTCAATTAGTATTTGGTAGCATTGCCTTTAAATTGTTTAACTTGGGTCAAACGTTTCGGGTAGCCTTCCACAAGCTTCCCACAATAAGTTGGGTGAATTTTGGCCCATTCCTCCTGACAGAGCTGGTGTAACTGAGTCAGGTTTGTAGGCCTCCTTGCTCACACACGCTTTTTCAGTTCCACGCACACATTTTCTATGGGATTGAGGTCAGGGCTTTGTGATGGCCACTCCAATACCTTGACTTTGTTTTCCTTAAGCCATTTTGACACAACTTTGGAAGTATGCTTGGGGTCATTGTCCATATATCCACATAATTATCCTGCCTCATGATGCCATCTATTTTGTGAAGTGCACCAGTCCCTACTGCAGCAAAGCACCCCCACAACATGATGCTGCCACCCCCGTGCTTCACATTTGGGGTGGTGTTCTTCGGCTTGCAAGCCTCCCCCTTTTTCCTCCAAATATAACGACGGTCATTATGGCCAAACAGTTCTATTTTTGTTTCATCAGACCGGAGGACATTTCTCCAAAAAGTATGATCTTTGTCCCCATGTGCAGTTGCAAACGTAGTCTGTCTTTTTTATGGTGGTTTTGGAGCCGTGGCTTCTTCCTTGCTGAGCCTTTCAGGTTATGTCGATATAGGACTCGTTTTACTGTGGATGAAGATACTTTTGTACCTGTTTCCTCCAGCATCTTCACAAGGTCCTTTGCTGTTGTTCTGGGATTGATTTGCACTTTTCTCACCAAGGTACGTTCATCTCTAGGAGATAGAACATGTCTCCTTCCTGAGCGGTAATGCGGCTGCATGGTCCCATGGTGTTTATACTTGCATACTATTGTTTGTGCAGATGAACGTGGTACCTTCAGACGTTTGGAAATTGTGCCCAAGGATGAACCAGACTTGTGGAGGTCTACTATTTTTTTCTGAGGTCTTGCCTGATTTCTTTAGACTTTCCCATGATGTCAAGCAGAGGCACTGAGTATGAAGGTAGGCCTTGAAGTACATCCACATGTACACCTCCAATTGACTCAAATTATGTCAATTAGCCTATCAGAAGCTTGTAAAGCCATGACATAATTTTCTGGAATTTTCCAAGCTGTTTTGAAGGCACAGTCAAGTGTATGTAAACTTCTGACCCACTGGAATTGTGATACAGTGAATTATAAGTGAAATAATCTGTCTGTAGACAATTGTTGGAAAAATTACTTGTGTCATGCACAAAGTAGATGACCTAACCGACTTGCCAAAACTATAGTTTGTTAACAAGTCATTTGTGGAGTGGTTAAAAAGCGAATTTTAATGACTCCAACCTAAGTGTATGTAATCTTCCGACTTCAACTGTATTGAACTGCTTTTGCCCAGGGTCTAGACATTAAAAATATGAATGAACTAAGCATAAAGTGACTTTAATTTCTAAGGAGTTACATAGCCTCCAGGCAGCCATGAAGGAGTTAACCTCCGCCCGTGCCCAGCTCACCACCCGTCTAGCTGAGGAGGCGGCGTTCAGGACGGAGCTCCAGAGGAGTGGGGTGGAGGGGGCAGCGCGGCTGGCCGCAGCCCAGGAGCAGAGGGCTTCCCTGGGGCAGCAGCTGGAGCTGGAGAGGGAGGTGCACCAGAGTGAGCTGGCCAGTCTCAGAGCCACTGTGCAGAACGGCCGGGCCAAGCAGGATAGAGACATACAGGAGACACTACGACTCTGTATGAAGGAGAGAAATGAGATGGAGCATCACCTCAAGGAGATCAAGGTAGGTACTGGTTCGTGTAAGGCGCATTCAAACTGCACCTTAGCCCGGGGCTAGGTGATTTTAGCCTGGGGCTAGGTGATTTTAGCCTGGGGCTAGGTGATTTTTGCCCTGGGCTAGGTGATTTTGCCTTGGGCTAGGTGATTTTAACCTGGGGCTAGGTGATTTTTGCCCTGGGCTAGGTGATTTTAGCCCGGGGATAGGTGATTTTAGCCCGGGGAGCTGTGATTTTAGCCCGGGGCTAAGGGTGTGTTCACATTTGCAAATTGTCAAGTGGGCTAGCACCAACCTTAGCCCAGGGCTAGCTGGCCATGCCCCGGAGCAGAGTTGGCACCGACTTTCCAGGGTTAGTCCCAGAAACACGTTGCCAAAACAGCCAGTGTGAAACAGGGTCAATAACAACACCTAGAATGTTTTAACTGTCCAATCACAAAAGCGGCACATTCACTTAATTGACATATGCTCGTGATGTGATGCCTGCACGTTATTTTGATAAGTAAACTCATATCATTTTAATCCTTCCAACTAACGCTACAAAGTCTACAGCTGGAACGTCAGGAAACGCTCCATTTTCCTCCGTTGCCATAGCTTTTCGATTGACATTTAATTGCATGTTACCATGATAATAATATTGTCGCATGATTCCGCCTGGACCATGCACAGCATTCTCTGTACGGGGAGAGATTGATTTTCAAAAGAGAGCAAGCTTTATACGAACCGTCACTGTTAGAAATCAACTGCTAGGCCAATGTCTGTTAGCCCAGGGCTTTGGGATACAAGTGTGAATCTTTGTATCCTCCAGGGTAAAGCTTAGCCCAGGGTCAACAAATGCTTGTGTAAACACAGGCTAAGCTAGCCCAGGGCCGGTCTAACCCGGGGCTAAGAACAATGAAGTGTGTGAAGGCTTGTAGAGTAGTCCTCACAGTTCGTGTATCGTATATTCTCCACTGCTTGTTATTAGCTTTATAATAGCTGTGGATATTTTAGCCCCTTGTAATTAATATTAATTAATTACAATTGGCTAAAATCTGTCGTTCTGCCCCTGAACAAGGCAGTTAACCCACTGTTCCTAGGCCGTCATTGAAAATAAGAATTTGTTTTTAACTGAATTGCCTAGTTAAATAAAGGTAAAATAAATCTAATAAATATTACTCCCTTGTAATTAACCTTGGTGGAACTTGATTCTTCAAAAAATGTTTGAACAACGTCAAGGTAACCCAACCGTAAAGTTAGAAAATTGTTATCTGGCATCGGTCCCGATGAAAGTGGGAATTTGAAAGTGGAAGTGGGAATTTCTCAGGAAAATGTTCAGCTCCGTTTTTCTTTAATATAATTTCAATTTCCTCCTCTTTGCCTATCCATGCAGTCCCAGACCTCACACGCCCAGTGCTTTGAGCCAGGGTGAATCTAGGACAGTATGTTCCTACAGGCTAGAGGTGGATAGAAAGGCCAGAATATTTACCCTCTGCTTCCCCATTCCCTTCAGTGTGACTAGCTCATCAAGGCAGCTAGGCAAATAGGGGCTTGGACACCCCTGAAATCCACACACACACCTGAGTAGAAGCTGGTCAGGGTCCTGTTGGTTCCAGACTTGGTGCATCGGTACCACTTGCTGTGCGGTGGCAGAGAGAACAGCCTATGACTTGGATGGCTCGAGTCTTTCCCTTCCTTCTCTGAGCTCATGTTCACAATCCTCCAGCGTCCTTCCTCGCTTCCTAAAAACACTGAAAGAATACCTCCAAGGTCGCTCCCCTCAGACCTTCTCCTGTGTTTTAGTTAAAAGGTTGGAGAGGGTTTCCAATTTTAACCCATTTTATTTATTAATTCATTTTTTGTAACACGTTTTGCGCATCCTCCCTGCAGGCGGATGCCGCGTCGGACAAGGAGCTGGTGAGGGCTCTGCGTGTGAAGCTGGACAGGATGAAGACTGAGTGTGACCGGATGACAGAGGAGCTGAGCGAAGGAGAGGAGCAACGCTCACACCTCCGCGGGAAATACCAGCTACTCAAGCAGGAACTGGACGACAAGGTGAGCCCCAAATGGTCTTCCCCAAAGACTTAGATAGAATACAATAGGTAGCTTTTCACCACAGATCTAGGATCAGCTTAATGCTGGGCTTGAACAAACACCTTCACAGCCTTTATGACCACAGACAGTTTTACCTACAGAACTAAAGAATACAAGCCATCCAATCCTCTGTCAGAGATCATTGTATTTATCTAAGTAACTAAAGGCCTGCTGGCTCAGTATCCACTGAGTGGCCTAGTTCCTTTTAAAGTTACACACACAGACACGTTAAAATCTGGACCCCTACAAATCATCTGGGCTAAACAGTCTGGACCCTCTCTTTCTAAAATGATCCGCTGCAATTGTTGCAACCCCTATTACTAGCCTGTTCAACCTCTCTTTCGTATCGTCTGAGATCCCTAAAGATAGGAAAGCTGCCGCGGTCATCCCCCTCTTCAAAGGGGGAGACACTAGACCCAAACTGCTACAGACCTATATCTATCCTACCCTGCCTTTCTAAAGTCTTCGAAAGCCAAGTTAACAAACAGATCACCGACCATATTGAATCCCATCGTACCTTCTCCGCCATGCAATCTGGTTTCCGAGTTGATCTTGGGTGCACCTCAGCCACGCTCAAGGTCCTAAACGATATCATAACCGCCAGCGATAAAAGACAATACTGGCAGCTGTCTTCATTGACCTGGCCGAGGCTTTCATCTCGTCAATCACCTCGTTCTTATCGGCAGATTCAACAGCCTTGGTTTCTCAAATGACTGTCTCGCCTGGTTCACCAACTACTTCTCAGATAGAGTTCATTGTGTCAAATGGGAGGGCCTGTTGTCTGGACCTCTTGCAGTCTCTTTGGGGGTGCTACAGGGTTCACATCTCGGGCCGACTCTTTTCTCTGTATACATCAATGATGTCGCTCTTGCTGCTGGTGATTCTCTGATCCACCACTACGCAGACGACACCATTCTGTATACATCTGGCCCTTCTTTGGACACTGTGCTAACAAACCTCCAAACGAGCTTCAACGCCATACAACACTCCTTCCGTGGCCTACAAATGCTCTTAAAACGCTAGTAAAACTAAATGCATGCTCTTCAACCGATCACTGTCCGCGTCCGCCCGCCCGTCCAGCATCACTACTCTGGACGGTTCTGACTTAGAATATGTGGACAACTACAAATACCTAGGTGTCTGGTTAGACTGTAAACTCTCCTTCCAGACTCACATTAAGGATCTCCAATCCAAAATTACATCTAGAATCGCCTTCCTATTTCGCAACAAAGCATCCTTCACTCATGCTGCCAAACATACCCTCGTAAAACTGACCATCCTACCGATCCTTGACTTCGGCGATGTCATTTACAAAATAGCCTCCAACACTCTACTCAGCAAATTGGATGCAGTCTATCACAGTGCCATACGTTTTGTCACCAAAGCCCCATATACTACCCACCACTGCGGCCTGTATGCTCTCGTTGGCTGGCCCTTGCTTCATATTTGTCGCCAAACCCACTGGCTCCAGGTCATCTATAAGTCGTTGCTAGGTAAAGCCCCGCCTTATCTCAGCTCACTGGTCACCATAGCAGCACCAAACCGCAGCACGCGCTCCAGCAGGTATATTTCACTGGTCACCCCCAAAGCCAACTCCTACTTTGGCCGCCTTTCCTTCCAGTTCTCTGCTGACAATGACTGGAATGAATTGCAAAAATCACTGAAGCTGGAGTCTTATATCTCCCTCACTAACTTTAAGCATCAGCTGTCAGAGCAGCTTACCGATCACTGTACCTGTACACAGCCTATCTGTAAATATCCTCATCCCAACTACCTTATCCCCATATTGTTATTTATTTTTTTGCTCCTTTGCACCCCAGTATCTGTACTTGCACATTCATCTTCTGCACATCTATCACTCCAATGTTTAATTGCTAAATTTTAATTATTTTGCAACTATGGCCTATTTATTGCCTTACCTCCCTAATCTTACTACATTTGCACACACTGTATATCGAATATTCTATTGTGTTATTGACTGTACGTTTGTTTATCCCATGTGTAACTCTGTGTTGTTTGTGTCGCACTGCTTTGCTTTATCTTGGCCAGGTTGTAGTTGTAAATGAGAACTTGTTCTCAACTAGCCTACCTGGTTAAATAAAGGTGAAATAAAAATACAAATAAATGATCCACACATCCACACACAGCCTCCCTCTCCCCTTGGCCCCTGGCCGGTTAGTTTACATTGACATATTGATTATGTATTGATTAATGTATCTCCATAGAGACCCAGAGAGTATTGACTCTGTATGGGGAGGTGGAGCTGACACTAGAACGTGGAGTGAGAGGTCCGATGTTCAAGGTTGTCTCTGCCCAACCTGTCCATCCGTCTGACTGTTTTTTCTAGGGTCTCTTCTGTTGTGATGTTGGAAATGAAAGCTTGGCCAAACTTCCATTATAGCGTTGTCCTCTACGTAGAGGAAGAACAAGCCGTAATAACCACAGTTGTAAACTTGAGCCACCTCTCTATCTCTCTCGCTCTCTCTCTGTCTCTCCTTCCTCCAGGTGAAGTGCATGGTTCAGGGAGAGGAGCGGAGGCGTGGGTCAGAGGAGGCTGTAGCGACACTAGAGGACAGACTGTCTCGTCTGGACACTGAACAGGAGTCCATCCTCAGTTCTGTAGCAGAAGAGATAGATGCTGCCTGCAGAGCACTGTTCAAGGACTCCCAGGACAAACTCAAAGTAAACACACCCCATCAACTATTCCCGATAGGCACACACTCATACACACCTGTACCTGTACCTGTTCCGTACTCACACTCCTACACACCCTTGCCTATTCCTCACACACACCCTTACCTATTCCACACACACTTTAACACACCCTTACCTATTCCACACACACTTTAACACACCCATGCCTATTTCTCACACACCCGTGCCTATTCCTCACACACACTTTAACACACCCATACCTATTCCTCACACACCCATACCTATTCCTCACACACACTTTAACACACCCGTACCTATTCTTCACACACACTTTAACACAACCTTACCTATTCCTCACACACACGTTAACACACCCTTACCTATTCCTCACACACCCATACCTATTCCTCACACACACTTTAACACACCCGTACCTATTCTTCACACACACTTTAACACAACCTTACCTATTCCTCACACACACGTTAACACACCCTTACATATTCCTTACACACATATACCTATTCATCACACACACTAACACACCCATACCTATTCCTCACACACACTTTAACACACCCATACCTATTCCTCACACACACTTTAACACACCCATACCTATTCCTCACACACCCATACCTATTCCTCACACACACTTTAACACACCCATACCTATTCCTCACACACCCATACCTATTCCTCTCACACACTTTAACACACCCATACCTATTCCTCACACACCCATACCTATTCCTCACACACACTTTAACACACCCATACCTATTCTTCACACACACTTTAACACACCCGTACCTATTCCTCACACACATATACCTATTCTTCACACACACTTTAACACACCCATACCTATTCCTCACACACACTTTAACACACCCGTACCTATTCCTCACACACACCCATACCTATTCCTCACACACACTTTAACACACCCATCACAAAGCGGCACATTCACTTAATTGACATATGCTCGTGATGCCTGCATGTTATTTTGATAAGTAAACTCATACCATTTAATCCTTCCAACTAACGCCTCAAACTCTACAGCTGGAACGTCAGCAAACGCTCCATTTTCCTCCGTTGTCAAATCAAGTCGCATTTTGTCACATGCGCCGAATACAACAGGTGAAATGCTTACAAGCCCTTAACCAACAATGCAGTTTTAAGAAAAATACCCCCCAAAAATAAAAGTAACAAATAAATAAAGAGCAGCAGTAAATAACAATAGCGGGGCTAAATACAGGGGGTACAGGTAAAGAGTCAATGTCTGGGGGCACCGGTGTCGAGGTAATTGAGGTAATATGTACATGTAGGTAGAGCTATTATAGTGACTATGCATAGATAATAACAGAGAGTAGCAGCAGTGTAAAAGAGTGGGGGGGGGGGGGGCAATGCAAATACTCTGGGTAGCCATTTGATTAGCTGTTCAGGAGTCTTATGGCTTGGGGGTAGAAGCTGTTTAGAAGCCTCTTGGACCTAGACTTGGCGCTCCAGTATCGCTTGCCATGCGGTAGCAGAAAGAACAGTCTATGACTAGGGTGGCTGGAGTCTTTGACAATTTTTGGGCCTTCCTCTGACACTGCCTGTGACACTGCCTGGATGGCAGGAAGGATGGCAGGAAGCTTGGCCCCAGTGACGTACTGGGACGTCCGCACTACCCTCTGTAGTACTTGCGGTCGGAGGCCAAGCAGTTGCCATACCAGGCAGTGATGCAACCAGTCAGGATGCTCTCTATGGTGCAGCTGTAGAACAATTTGAGGATCTGAGGACCCATGCCAAATCTTTTCAGCCTCCAGAAGGGGAATAGGTTTTGTTGTGCCCTCTTCACGACTGTCTTGGTGTGATTGGACCTGGGACGGCAGGTAGCCCAGTGGTTAGAGCTTTGGGCCAGTAACCGAAAGGTTGCTGGATTGAATCCCTGAGCTGACAAGGTAAAAAAATATGTCGTTCTGCCCCTGAACAAAGCAGTTAACCCAATGTTCCCCGGTAGGCCGTCATTGTAAATATGAATTTGTTCTTCACTGACTTGCCTAGTTAAATAAAGGTTCAATTAAATAAAATAAATAAATGTTAGTTTGTTGGTGATGTGGACACCAAGGAACTTGAAGCTCTCAACCTGCTCCACCACAGCCCCGTCAATGAGAATGGGGGTGTGCTCGGATGTGTTGTTACCTACCCTTACCACCTGGGGGCGGCCCGTCAGGAAGTCCAGGATCCAGTTGCAGAGGGAGGTGTTTAGTCCAAGGGTCCTTAGCTTAGTGATGAGCTTTGAAGGCACTATGGTGTTGAACGCTGAGCTGTAGTCAATGAATAGCATTCTCACATAGGTGTTCCTTTTGTCCAGGTGGGAAAGGGCAGTGTGGAGTGCGATAGAGACTGCATCTCTGGATCTGTTTGGGCGGTATGCAAATTGGAGTGGGTCTAGGGTTTCTGGGATAATGGTGTTGATGTGAGCCATGACCAGCCTTTCAAAGCACTTCATGACTACAGACGTGAGTGCTACGGGTTGGTAGTCATTTACGCAGGTTACCTTGGTATTCTTGGGCACAGGGACTATGGTGGTCTGCTTGAAACATGTTGGTATTACAGACTCAGACAGGGATAGGTTGAAAATGTCAGTGAAGACACTTGCCAGTTGGTAAGCACATGCTCTGGAATGCACATCCTGGTAATCCGTCTGGCCCTGCGGCCTTGTGAATGTTGACGTGTTTAACTTCTCTGGGATATGTGGGACGGTAGCGTCCCACTTGGCCAAAAGCCAGAAAAAAATTAAAATATATTACTTTAAAAATCAATCTTTCATGAAATCACACATGAAAGACACAAAATTAAAGCTACACATGATGTGAATCCAGCCAACATGTCTGATTTCAAAAAGGATTTACCGCGAAATCACACCAAACGATTATGTTAGCTCAGTACATAGCCACAGAAAAACACAGCCATTTTCCCAGCAAAAGATAGTAGTCACAAAAAGCAGAAATAGAGATAAAATTAATCACTAACCTTTGATGATCTTCATCAGATGACACTCATAGGACATCATGTTACACAATACATTTATGTTTTGTTCGATAATGTGCATATGTATATCCACAAATCTCGGTTTACATTGGCGCCATGTTCAGAAATGACTCCAAAATATCTGGAGAAATTGCAGAGAGCCACGTCAAATAACAGAAATATTCATTATAAACTTTGATGAAAGATACATGTTTTACATAGAATTAAAGATACACTTGTTCTTAATGCAACCGCTGTGTCAGATTTCAAAAAAACTTTACGTAAAAAGCACGCTCAAAAATAACAACATTTCTCCGCCATGTTGGAATCAACAGAAATACGAAATTACATCATAAATATTCCCTTACCTTTGATCATCTTCATCAGAATGCACTCCCAGGAATCCTAGTTCCACAATAAATCATTGTTTTGTTCGATAATGTCCATTACTTATGTCTAAGTAGCTACTTTTGCTAGCATGTTTAGTGCACATGTCCAAACGCTCGCGCAGATGCAGGCGAACTCGGACGAAAACTTAAAAAAGTTATACAACAGGTCGAATAAACTGGTCAAACTTAGTAGAGAATCAATCTTCAGGATGTTGTTATCATATATATCCAATAACGTTCCAACCGGAGAATTCCTTCATGTCTGTAGAAGTTATGGAACGCAAGGCGATATCATGAGGAAAGCGCATGACCAGGAACTGACATTTATTTTATTTTATTTATTTCACCTTTATTTCTGCCAGACCAATGACTGAAACACCTCCCATCCGGCCCCACATCACACTAGAGGCTTCTTTCCACGTTCTACAGACTGTTGACATCTAGTGGAAGGCGTAGGAAGTGCAAACAGATCCATATCTTACAGGAAATTGAATAGGCGATGAGTTGAACATTCTCACTTCCTGTTTGGATTTTTTCTCAGGTTTTTGCCTGCCATATGAGTTCTGTTATACTCACAGACATCATTCAAACAGTTTTAGAAACGTCAGAGTGTTTAATTTCCAATAGTAATAATAATATGCATATATTAGCATCTGGGAAAGAGTAGGAGGCAGTTCACTATGGGCACGCAATTCATCCAAAAGTGAAAATGCTGCCCCCTATATCAAAGAAGTTAAAGGTTTTACTCACATCGGCTGTGGAGAGCGTGATCACACAGTCGTCCGGAACAGCTGATACTCTCATGCATGTTTCAGTGTTATTTGCCTCGAAGCGAGCATAGAAGTAATCTAGCTCGTCTGGTAGGCTTGTGTCTGATAGGCTCGTGTCATGGCTTTTCTATTGACATTTAATTGCATGTTACCATGTCTATTGCATGTAACACCCTCATCTATCCCTCACACACACCCTTACCTATTCCTCATACACACCCTCACCTATTCCACACACACTTTAACACACCCTCACTTATCCCTCACACACTTTAACACACCCTCACTTATCCATCACACACTTTAACACACCCTCACCTATTCCTCACACACACCCTTACCTATTCCTCATACACACCCTCACCTATTCCTCATACACACCCTAACCTATCCCTCACACACACCCTAACCTATCCCTCATACACACCCTCACCTATTCCACACACACTTTAACACACCCTCACCTATTCCTCACACACTAACACACCCTCACCTATTCCACACACACTTTAACCTAAACCCGTAGCGGTGTTGTTAGAGAGGTGTAAAGATAAAGGTTTCTGTTGGGTCGACAGGCAGGTATTTACACTGCCGATGTGAATAGTTTAGGAGAGAGAGAGAGTGCCACTACCACACACACACACACACATCAGCAGAAGAGACTGCCTAGTGTAGCCTGTTTGCCAGACAGCCAGTGGATAAGACACACCATATATACACAAGTCACAGCACAGGGGTAACCCAACCAATAATACCTCATACAGTAATAATGATTAGAGTGACTCAGATGTCTATCTACATTAGATGATTTGCAATAATCTGTATTCATTCACAGAGTGAAGAGTGGGTTGGTAACGTGTGTTTGTTTGTTTGTAGTCCAAAACACAAAAGCCTTTAAATGTCCCAGTCTCTTAGTGCAATACAAAATATTCCCACAAACCCCTGTCCTGTTCCCTCTCCGCTGAGTTTAACGAACCCAGTTAGCCCTCTTTGCTCCAGCATATAGATTTTCCAATATGCACCGGGGCGAGTCGGCCTAATGCAATGTTCATCTGTAATTTGTCATGTTATAAAGGAGTCAAACTGTGTCAAGGATTGGGCTAATGAGGGGGATCATTAAAGTTAAAGGTTAGAGAGGAACAAGCGGCATTAAGCTGCCTTTCATTAACTATTACATAACTATAACATCTCCTTCATGCTACCCCTCTCCTCCTTCTTCCTATTTTTCATTCCTTCTCCCCCTCCTCATCTTCTTCATCCTCATCTTCTTCTTCCTCCTCCCTCTCTTCCTTGTCATCCTCCCCCTACTCCTCCTCTCTACTCCCCCCCTTCTCTCTCTTCCTGGAGGAGTTTTGAACAAGCAGCTGTTTATGTAGGCAGTATGCATCTCACACCCTGCTCCGACATCACTGCTCTGCTGCCTGTTCCATCTTTCTTTCATTTCACCTGGGTGCTGTCTGTCAAACAGTGCTTTTTACTCCTCCTATAATATATCCTGCGCTTTCACACCGTTTTATCAGCCTCCCAACATTACACACTGGGCTTTTGATCGCTAAAGGGTACAGGGAGAGAAAGGGGCAGGTTGCTACCTCTGTACATGATCACACACTTTCACACAGTTGTAGACGCACGTACGCACATGCAGGAAAGCAAGCGCACACACACACGTACACACTGTCTGTTATGCCCAACTCTGTCTGCCACTGCTGACCCACGCAGAGACACAGGCTGTGTTGACAGCAGAAGGGTATGTCAGGGGAGAAGATGTTTTTGTTTTATGTGACAGTCAGAGAATGTTGTGTGTCTCTCCCAACTGTGTGTGTGATGTTGCTGGAAATGGCCATTTATAGCTCTAGATAGGAGCGGTTTAGGGCTCTGGGATTTCTACACCTTCAAATCTTGATGGTTTCCATACTTCTAGACCTTAACTGTCTTTGTTATTTCTAGGCCATATCCCTCAATCCTGGACTCCAGAAAGACCCTCATCGCTGGTTGGCTGAGACCAAGGTACACTACATTATCCATCTTTTATGGAGATACTTTAAAAGCATTGACCCACCTGTCGATATTGGGAGAAACTGACAATTCATCAGGTTTTTGGGGGTGTGAATGTGAGAGACTGAGAAACAACCTGTGTGCGTGGCATTGTGGGTATGTAACGGTGGGTATGTAAATGAGGCTGTGTGTGTGTAACGGTGTGTGTGTGTGTGTTCCAGACCAAGCTGCGTTGGCTATGTGAGGAGGTGTCTGTCCATGAGGCCAGAGAGAGAAAGCTGCGTCGGCAGGTCCAGCAGGACAGAGAACAGCTGAAAGGACTGAGACAGAGCAGAGACTCTGAAAGACAGGCCCTGCTACAGAGACTGGACCAGCAGGAGAAACTACTGTACTCCATCAGCACAGAGAAGAAAGGTAGGGCTGGATCCGATTGATTGATTCATTAATTAATTGAGGGCCAACTACTAAAGCTCCCGTACATCAGTTTAAGAGCTGCAATATGGGCTCATTCAGGCTTTTTCTGTTCCATCTAGACGGTTGCTAATGAATTGTCCGACATGTAGCTAGCCTCATTATGGTTGTGTTTCTATCTGCTCGAGTGTCCTTGTTTTTGTCTGTAGTTCTTAATTTGTGTTCTTTTCTACAAATGCCTTGGTTTGTTTCTCTCATTTCTTCCTCCCACACAGGGAAGCTCTCATCTCTCCCAGTTTCTAAACTAAACTCTTGATAATGAGTTAGAGAAGGGGGACCCAGCAGAGCAGGTTTCATCACAACAACCAGGGGAACCTCTGTCTAATTCTGAGCTCTCTCCTCCCTCTGTTTTACACAGACTGACGGACGTACAGACAAAGACCTAATCAACCAGTCTCTCTCATTCAGACGTGCTGTGCTGCTCTGGCTGGAACAGCGTAGTGATGGGGGGTGCTCGATACAGTTACAAATCGCTATGTTATTTTGGACAATATTATATCAATACTTCAATATTTATTTTTGCTAGGTTGCGTTAACGAGTGCTAATCGACTGTACTGGCGCAAAAAACTCTGGTCACTTTCATCTTTCAGCTACTTTGTTCTCCATCTTCTATTTAAATAGGTAGATAGTCTAGCGGTTAAGAGTGTTGGGCCAGTAACCGAAAGGTCGCTGGTTCGAATCCCCGAGCCGACTAGAGCCCCGTTTCCACTGGCACTTAAAAATAGGGCCAAATTCGAGCTGACTCGGGTGGAATTCTCAAATTCGAGATGGTTCAAGGGAAACCAGGGCCAGCACAGCCCAGTTTCACAACTAGCTTGATTAGAATTCTGGTTGGTGACGCCATTACTATGCAACTGCTGGATGCTAACAGGTTTAGCTAGCTCGTCTGGGCTTGTGGCTGTTAGCAAGCACATGGACAAGCAGTACTGCAGTAGTCAGACATAACACGAATTACCACCATAGCATGATTCTTGATTCATTTTTGTGCTACACAATAAACTTTTATGTATGAGAACAGTCAGCCCTCTAATGGTAGCTACCTAACGTTAGCTAGCACATCAGAGTTGAAACAAGCTCGCTAGCTAGCGTGAGCTAGCAGGAATTATAGCTGGCCAGGTCATATTGAAAGCTAGCTACATAATATCAAACCTGTCATCTAGTTCGCTTGGTTAGCTAGCTAGCTAGATAATAAACAACGCCATGGCCAGCAAGGTAGTAATTAAGTTAGCTAGCCTTTTATGCTTGCGACGACGTTAACCGTTTATCTAGCTAGCTAATGTTAGCAAGCTAAATACGTGGCTCTGAGTCAGGCTGGCAATGGTTGGAGTTTGGATTAACGTTAATTACAGCATGGTGAGGGGGAATTACATTCATCAACATCTTGCTAGCTAGCAACATTAGCGAAGCCAGGCTTTTTCTGTTCCATCTACCGTCTAGATTCTAGACGGTTGCTAATGAATTGTTCGACATGTAGCTAGCCTCATTATGGTTGTGTTTCTATCTGCTCGAGTGTCCTTGTTTTTGTTTGTAGTTCTAATATGTGTTAATTTCAGCAAATGCATAACATTCACATATTGGTTACCTAGCAACATGACATAATTTCACATTTCTGGAGGCAGTGGAAACGCAATTTGAGCAAGCCCACCAAGCTGACTTTCTAGTGCCAATGGAAACGGAGCTTGGGTGAAAATTCTGCCGATGTGCCCTTGAGCAAGGCACTTAACCTTAATTGCTCCTGTAAGTCACTCTTGATAATAGCATCTGCTAAATGCCTAAAATGTAAATAATGAGCCAACATGTTTTCAGCATTTTTATTTCCCTGAATAATCAAAACATGCTCTCTCTTGTCTCGCTGCAGCAGACATATAGTGAGCAATATGTTTGGAATATCAAATCACAATAAAATCGCTGTATCGAATAGCAATAGATATAGAATCACATATATATATCGTATCGGCACCTAAGTATCGTGATAATATTGTGTCGTGAGGTCCCTGGCAATTCCCAGCCCTTACATTGTGGATCCTAGACACCATAGTAATTTGTATTTTTATTTAAACTTTATTTAACTAGGCAAGTCAGTTAAGAACAAATTCTTATTTACAATGATGCTGTCTAACCCCCAACTCTGCCTTCCCCTTAGGAAAGAGGCTGGTAGCTGTATATCTTTGGCGTGATTTGGTACAAAACAGCAGAAAACTAAATTGGGCCATCTGGAAATGTTCTCTCTCATTAGGAACGAACAGCAACACATCTTAGATGTATTTGTTCTATCTAGATATACAGTTCACTGGGTGCACTCATGTCTTTGATCATCATAACTTACTTCAGAAGTTTTCAGAGGAAGTTTTTGGTTGCTGACAGTTGCTGTCAGTGCCAGTGTACTTTTCTCACTCTTACTTTTCAATTGGTTAAGTTCAGGTCAGCCAACTTAAAGGCCCAGTGCAGTCAAAAACTAAATTTCCCTGTGCTTTATATATACACTGCTCAAAAAAATAAAGGGAACACTTAAACAACACAATGTAACTCCAAGTCAATCACACTTCTGTGAAATCAAACTGTCCACTTAGGAAGCAACACTGATTGACAATAAATGTACATGCTGTTGTGCAAATGGAATAGACAACAGGTGGAAATTATAGGCAATTAGCAATTACCACCCCAATAAAGGAGTGGTTCTGCAGGTGGTGACCACAGACCACTTCTCAGTTCCTATGCTTCCTGGCTGATGTTTTGGTCACTTTTGAATGCTGGCGGTGCTTTCACTCTAGTGGTAGCATGAGACGGAGTCTACAACCCACACAAGTGGCTCAGGTAGTGCAGCTCATCCAGGATGGCACATCAATGCGAGCTGTGGCAAGAAGGTTTGCTGTGTCTGTCAGCATAGTGTCCAGAGCATGGAGGCGCTACCAGGAGACAGGCCAGTACATCAGGAGCCGTGGAGGAGGCCGTAGGAGGGCAACACCCCAGCAGCAGGACCGCTACCTCCGCCTTTGTGCAAGGAGGAACACTCCCAGAGCCCTGCAAAATGACCTCCAGCAGGCCACAAATGTGCATGTGTCTGCTCAAACGGTCAGAAACAGACTCCATGAGGGTGGTATGAGGGCCCGACGTCCACAGGTGGGGGTTGTGCTTACAGCCCAACACCGTGCAGGACGTTTGGCATTTGCCAGAGAACACCAAGATTGGCAAATTCGCCACTGGTGCCCTGTGCTCTTCACAGATGAAAGCAGGTTCACACTGAGCACATGTGACAGACGTGACAGAGTCTGGAGACGCCGTGGAGAACGTTCTGCTGCCTGCAACATCCTCCAGCATGACCGGTTTGGCGGTGGGTCAGTCATGGTGTGGGGTGGCATTTCTTTGGGGGGCCGCACAGCCCTCCATGTGCTCGCCAAAGGTAGCCTGACTGCCATTAGGTACCGAGATGAGATCCTCAGACCCCTTGTGAGACCATATGCTGGTGCGGTTGGCCCTGGGTTCCTCCTAATGCAAGACAATGCTAGACCTCATGTGGCTGGAGTGGGTCAGCAGTTCCTGCAAGAGGAAGGCATTGATGCTATGGACTGGCCCGCCCGTTCCCCAGACCTGAATCCAATTGAGCACATCTGGGACATCATGTCTCGCTCCATCCACCAACGCCACGTTGCACCACAGACTGTCCAGGAGTTGGCGGATACTTTAGTCCAGGTCTGGGAGGAGATCCCTCAGGAGACCATCCGCCACCTCATCAGGAGCATGCCCAGGCATTGTAGGGAGGTCATACAGGCATGTGGAGGCCACACACACTACTGAGCCTCATTTTGACTTGTTTTAAGGACATTACATCAAAGTTGGATTAGCCTGTAGTGTGGTTTTCCACTTTAATTTTGAGTGTGACTCCAAATCCAGACCTCCATGGGTTGATACATTTTATTTCCATTGATAATTTTTGTGTGATTTGAATTGTCAGCACATTCAACTATGTAAAGAAAAAAGTATTTAATAAGAATATTTCATTCATTCAGATCTAGGATGTGTTATTTTAGTGTTCCCTTTATTTTTTTGAGCAGTGTATTTACACACAGAGGTTGGAATAATAGTGTGGAAATGATCATAATGCCCTTTTAGTGTAAGAGCTGTTTAAAAAGACTTCGAAATTAGTTAATAGACCGATAAGAGTTCCAAACTTCTCTGCCAATAGCGGATCATTTTCCGTTTTCCCTTCCCCACTCAGACCACTCCCAGACAGTCCTAGTCTTGTTTCAGAAATTGTTCTTTGCTAAGAATCATTTTTTGTGTCTTATTTAACATTTGAATGAAAAACAATCACAGTTGATATTGAGACAAAAACCGCTGCCATACTGTAGCGTTAAGGCACACACCTTGGAACTGTTGCCTTCTTTCTTAAACACTACTGTAGTACTTTTCAGAGGAACTTTTTCTCTTGCGTAAGGTCTAACTTTTAACACCTCCCTATTTACTAAAACACAGTCTGTGGTAGATAGCTGTTGGATTACAGGTCTTGCCTCAGTAACTGACTTCTACACATTAAGATTAAACGGAGAGAGACTGAGTGAGCGAGAGAAGGCAGTTTGGCAGTCTGTGACTTTCTCGCTCACGTCATGTGGCCCGCCATTTTTAGACCCGTTTAGACTGCCAGAGTCTCGCTGGTGCCATCTGGAGATTGGCAAGTGGCTCAGTGGCTGCTTGGGTATTCCTGAGGTGGCGGCATGGGGTTCCGGCTGGGTGGGCACGTGGTGGAGTGTGTGTGAGTGTGAGTGACAGAGGTGGGCAGGGACAGAGGGACGAGGGTAGAAAGCAGTCATCCAATGCCTAGTGATTGAATATTGAATGTGTGAGCTGGGAGCAGCCTCCTCTCCCAGCCCAGCCAGCCTGATCAGCTCTCAGCTCAGCGAGACAGCAGGCAGCAGGGAGTGGGAGACCAATGAGCAGCAATCACAGCAATCTATTTGATTTGACCAAGTTTAGGGAGGTGTTGAGACTGACAGCAAGGTTGTTCAGAATAGGAAAAGTTCCATAGCCACTGATAGCATGGCTAGTCAAGGTGTTAAGGCTGTGGGTCCCAAATGCCTCTGTCTATGTGAATATTATATTAGATGGTAATTATTCATGTGCTTGTCTCATTAAAGAACTCCTGGAGAAGACTCGGAGGAAGGAAAATGAGATGAGAAGTCTTCAGGTGAGCCAGAAACCCATGTTGGCCTTGCTCCTCTGTCTGAACAATGCAGCCAACACACAGACTGACCCTCAGAAAGAGTATCCTGTTATAGTACTAGTACTACCTCCTCTCTCTCTTCTATTAAACATCACTACACACCATCCCCAATCCAGCTATAACATCCTAAACCCCATGGCAGTCCTGTCCAGTCACACAGTCTGTTTTCCATTTTCTCCTCAAAGTGGTGTGTGTGTACTGGGGCCCATCTGTGTCTGTACGTGTGTGCACCTGCTATAATTAATCAGTCCCCTCGGACCCAGCCAGGCCTTTAATTAAGAAGAATGAGGAGTCGAGTTCAACCACACACTGCTGCCACCCAACAGCCAGCGCAGTCACAGGACGGGGGGAGGAGGGGGAGAGAGGGAGGGAATCTAGCAGGTGTGGGGATAGATGAGTGACAGGCCGATAAGACGCATCGCATCACTTATGCATCATTAGAGAACCAACATCACTCAGGAGCCAGATGAGAGGGAGGAGAGAGAGGAGCGTGTTCTCCACAGCTTCTTCTGTTCCGTCCCCTGTTGCTTGTTTATTGGCAATACACACGCCGTGCTGACTCACTGTTTAGTGGTTTAAACTTTGACACGCTTTCAGTCACTCATACACGTCTCTTGGTCATTAAACAATAAGTAACTGTGGTTCTTGTCTTCACAGGATCGTATATTGGATCTGGAGATGGTAAGATTTGATTGTTTATACACTACATGACCAAAAGAATGTGGACAGCTGCTCGTCGAACATCTCATTCCAAAATCATGGGCATTAATATGGAGTTGGTCCCCCTTTGCTGCTATAATAGCCTCCACTCTTTGGGGAAGGCTTGCCACTAGATGTTGGAACATTGCTGTGGGGACTTGCTTCCATTCAGCCACGGGCATTATTGAGGTACGGCACTGATGTTGGATGATTAGGCCTGGATCTTAGTCGGATTTCCAAGTCATCCCAAAGCTGTTCGATGGGGTTGAGGTCAGGGCTCTGCAGGCCAGTCAAATTCTTCCACACCGATCTCGACCAACCATTTATGTAGGGACCTCGCTTTATGCATGGGGCATTGTCATGCTGAAACAGGAAAGGACCTTTCCCAAACTGTTGCCACAAAGTTGGAAGCACAGAATTGTCTAAAATGTAATTGTATGCTGTAGCGTTAAGATTTCCCTTCACTAGAACTAAGGGGCCTATCCCGAACCATGAAAAACAGCCCCAGACCATTATTCCTCCTCCACCAAACTTTACAGTTGGCACTATGCATTGGGGCAGGTAGCATTCTCCTGGCATCCGCCAAAGCAGATTAGTCCGTTGGACTGCCAGATGGTGAAGCGCGATTCATCACTCCACAGAACGCGTTTCCACTGCTCCAGAGTCCAATAGCGGCGAGTTTACACCACTCCAGCCGACGCTTGGCATTGCACATGGTAATCTTGGGCCTGTGTGCGGCTGCTCGGCCATGGGAACCCATTTTTTGAAGCTGACTTTGCTTCCAGAGGCAGTTTGGAACTCTGTAGTGAGTGTTTCACTACGCTTCAGCACCCGGCGGTCCCGTTCTGTGAACTTGTGTGGCCTACCACTTCGCAGCTGAGCCGTTGTTGCTCCTAGACTTTTCCACTTCACAATAACAGCACTTACAGTTGACTGGGGCAGCTCTAGCAGGGCAGAAATTTGACGAACTGACTTGTTGGAAAGGTGGCATCCTATAACGGTACCACGTTGAAATTCACTGAGCTCTTCAGTAAGGCCATTTTTCTGAGTGTGCTTCCTTTAACATAGCCAACAAAACGTATTAACAGATATATGGCTTCCCTCTTGATAGCTTGATACTCAAACTAGAGAAGGTTTGTTTGTATACTCTGACTCCTAAGTTGAAGATGGTAAATTGTTAGTGATTGTTTTTATAGAAGTGCTGAGCATCATTCAATCACCATAAAGCTAACATGATCAGGTAAGGATCATTAGACAACGACTAGGGTCCACTGACTCAACAACAAACATTGACCCCAGGCAGGAGAATGTAAACACCCCACTCAAACATCCTTTATCACCCGCTCCATGTCACGTCAACCCAAACCGACAGACACATTCGTTAGGGATATCGAAAGGCCGTATTGACCTAAGAGTATTTATGGGCTGTGAAGCTATGAAGCGATCTGTGTTCTCTCTCTATCCATCACAATTATGTGTCGCGGCCGGCGGCCTCGACTTCAATTAGCTTTAATAAAAACCCTGCGAAGCCCATCCATTCAGATAATTCCTGCTTACTGCTACAACACTGTGGCACAGGGTATTGACCTGTGTGTGTATGTACAGTGCATTCGGAAAGTATTCAGACCCCTTTTCCACATTTTGTTACGTTTTAGCCTTGTTCTCAAACGGATTAAATAAAAATTGTTCCTCATCAATCTACACACAATACCCCATAATGACAAACAGAAAACAGGTTTTTAGAATTTTTTTGCTAAATTATAAAAAACATTACATAAGTATTCAGACCCTTTGCTATTGAGTTCGGGTGCATACTTTTTCGATTGATCATCATTGAGATGTTTCTACAACTTGATTGGAGTCCACCTGTAATAAATTAAATTCAGGATTTGGAAAGGCACACTCCTGTCTATACAGTGGGGTAAAAAAGTATTTAGTCAGCCACCAATTGTGAAAGTTCTCCCACTTAAAAAGATGAGAGAGGCCTGTAATTTTCTTCATAGGTACACTTCAACTATGACAGACAAAATGAGAAAAAAAATCCAGAAAATCACATTGTAGGATTTTTAATGAATTTATTTGCAAATTATGGTGGAAAATAAGTATTTGGTCAATAACAAACAAGCAAGATTTCTGGCTCTCACAGACCTGTAACTTCTTCTTTAAGAGGCTCCTCTGTCCTCCACTCGTTACCTGTATTAATGGCACCTGTTTGAACTTGTTATCAGTATAAAAGACACCTGTCCACAACCTCAAACAGTCACACTCCAAACTCCACTATGGCCAAGACCAAAGAGCTGTCAAAGGACACCAGAAACAAAATTGTAGACCTGCACCAGGCTGGGAAGACTGAATCTGCAATATGTAAGCAGCTTGGTTTGAAGAAATCAACTGTGGGAGCAATTATTAGGAAATGGAAGACTTACAAGACCACTGATAATCTCCCTCGATCTGGAGCTCCACGCAAGATCTCACACCGTGGGGTCAAAATGATCACAAGAACGGTGAGCAAAAATCCCAGAACCACACGGGGGGACCTAGTGAATGACCTGCAGAGAGCTGGGACCAAAGTAACAAAGCCTACCATCAGTAACACACTACTCCGCCAGGGACTCAAATCCTGCAGTGCCAGACGTGTCCCCCTGCTTAAGCCAGTACATGTCCAGGCCCGTCTGAAGTTTGCTAGAGAGCATTTGGATGATCCAGAAGAAGATTGGGAGAATGTCATATGGTCAGATGAAACCAAAATATAACTTTTTGGTAAAAACTCAACTCGTCGTGTTTGGAGGACAAAGAATGCTGAGTTGCATCCAAAGAACACCATACCTACTGTGAAGCATGGGGGTGGAAACATCATGCTTTGGGGCTGTTTTTCTGCAAAGGGACCAGGACGACTGATCGGTGTAAAGGAAAGAATGAATGGGGCCATGTATCGTGAGATTTTGAGTAAAAACCTCCTTCCATCAATAAGGGCATTGAAGATGAAACGTGGCTGGGTCTTTCAGCATGACAATGATCCCAAACACACTGCCCGGGCAACGAAGGAGTGGCTTCGTAAGAAGCATTTCAAGGTCCTGGAGTGGCCTAGCCAGTCTCCAGATCTCAACCCCATAGAAAATCTTTGGAGGGAGTTGAAAGTCCGTGTTGCCCAGCAACAGCCCCAAAACATCACTGCTCTAGAGGAGATCTGCATGGAGGAATGGGCCAAAATACCAGCAACAGTGTGTGAAAACCTTGTGAAGACTTACAGAAAACGTTTGACCTCTGTCATTGCCAACAAAGGGTATATAACAAAGTATTGAGATACACTTTTGTTATTGACCAAATACTTATTTTCCACCATAATTTGCAAATAAATTCATAAAAAAATGTACAATGTGATTTTCTGGATTTTTTTTTCTCATTTTGTCTGTCATAGTGGAAGTGTACCTATGATGAAAATTACAGGCCTCTCTCATCTTTTTAAGTGGGAAAACTTGCACAATTGGTGGCTGACTAAATACTTTTTTGCCCCAGTATATATAAGGTCCCACAATTGACAGTGCATGTTAGAGCCAAACCCTGATGAGAAGAATGGGAGAAACTCCCCAAATACAAGTGTGCCAAGCTTGTAGCGCCATACCCAAGACGGCTCCAGGCTGCAATCACTGCCAAAGGTGCTTTAGCAAAGTACTGAGTAAAGGGTCTGAATACCTATGCAAATGTAATATTTCCTTTTTTTAATATACATTTGCAGAAATTTCACAACTAGTTTTTGCTTTGTCATTGTGGGGTATTGTGTGTAGATTGATGAGGGGGAAAAAACTATTTAATCAATTTAGAATAGGGCTGTAACGTAACAAAATGTGGAAAAAGTCAAGGGGCCTGAATACTTTCCGAATGTACTGTACAGTATGTGTGCGCGTACCTGCATGCCGTGGCTGATTCATCATGCAGTGAGCGGGGTTTCACGGTTGCGTCACTACCGCGGCGATCAGCGGAGCAGTCTGTGTAATGTTCTCCAACAGCCCGGCTCTTTAATGTCTCAAAAACATACAGGCCGAGTCCCAGATGGCACCCTACTCTCTACATAGTGTACTACTTGTCAAAAGTAGTGCACTATAAAGGGGATAGTGTGTCATTTGGGACAAAACCGCAGTCTGAATAGAATGGAATACAATACAGGCCTGTCTGTCTAATATGATGTGGCAATAATAATACAACCCTAGATGACAATTGCTTTTTGTTTTGTCTTCGTATAACGGGTTGTCAGTGGAGCTACTTCGATTGTCATCTTGCAAATGCTGTCTTTCTGTAGACCTATGCCTTCAAAGTATTCATACTTCTTGACTTATTCCACATTTTGTTGTGTTACAGCCTGAATTTATAATTGATTCATTACATAACAAAAATTCACCCATCTACACACCAATACCAAATAATGACAATATGAAAACATGTTTTTGGAACAAATTGATGGAAAATGAAATGCGTAAGTATTCACACCCGAGTCAAACTTTGTAGAAGCTCCTTTGGCAGCGATTACAGCTTTGAGTCTTTCTGTGTAAGTCTCTTAAGAGCTTTCCACACCTGGAGATTGCAACATCTGCCCAATATTCTTTTCGAGATTCTGCAAGCTCTGTCCAAATTGTTGTTGATCATTGCTAGACAACCATTTTCAGGTCTTACCATAGATTTATAATATTAGATTTAAGTCAAAACTGCAACTTGGCCACTCAGGAACATTCATTGTCTTCTTGGTAAGCAACTCCAGTGTAGATTTGGCCTTGTGTTATAGGTTATTGTCATGTGTCTAGTGGAAAGCAGACTGAACCAAGTTCTCCTCTAGGATTTTGCCTGTGCTTAGCCCCATTCCATTTATTTTTATCTTGAAAAACTCCCCAGTCCTTAACGATGACAAGCATACCCATAAACTGATGCAGCCACCACAGTGTTTGAAAATATGGAGAGTCGTACTCAGTAATGTGTTGTATTGGATTTGCCCCAAACATAACACCTCGTAATCAGGACAAAAAGTTATTTTTTTTTGCCACATTTTTTGCAGTATTACTTCAGTGCCTTGTTGCAAACAGGATGCATGTTTTGTAATATTATTATTCTGTACAGGCTTCCTTTTCACTCTGTCGTTTAGGTTAGTATTGTGGATTAACTACAATGTGTTGATCCATCCTCAGTTTTCTCCAATCACAGCCATTAAACTCTAAACTGTTTTAAAGTCACCATTGGCCTCATGGTGAAAACCTTGTGCAGTTTCCTTCATCTGGCATCTGAGTGAGGAAGGACGCCTGTATCTTTGTAGTGACTGGGCGTATTGATACACCATCCAATGTGTAATTAAAAACTTCACCATGCTCAAAGGGATAAGTCAGTATCTGCTTTTTTATTTACCCATCTACCAGTAGGTGCTCTTTGCGAGGCATTGGAAAACCTCCCTGGTCTTTGTGTGTGTGTGGTACAGAGATAAAGTAGTCATTCAAAAATCATGTTAAACACTATTATTGCACACAGAGTGAGTCCATGAAACTTATTATGTGACTTGCCAAGCACATATTAACTCCTGGACATATTTAGGCTTGGCATAACAAAGGGGTGGAATGCTTATTGACTCAAGACATTTCAGCTTTTCATTTTTAATTCATTTGTAAAAATGTCCCAAAAACATAATTCCACTTTGACATTATGGAGTATATTGTGTAGGCCAGTGATGAAAAAAATTGCAATTTAATCCATGTTAAATTCAGGCTGTAACACAACAAAATGTGGAAAAAGTCAACGGGTGTGAATCCTTTCTGAAGCCACTGTGCATGTACTGTGTAGGAAATAAATACCAACACAATGCACTTTCCTAGTATCACTAGTTCATTTAAGCCAACTTATAGCAGCCTACTGCTGTTGTCAGAGCTTTTTTAGTACATTGTGTGACAGTACAATAAAGCCTTTTGAATTGACATGAATTGTAGTTGGATACAGCACCGTGCGGTGTTGTATTGTGGGTAAAGCTAATGTGCAGTATATTAACCTCGTTGTATTCCTTTATCTATTCAGAGCACCAGGCTGGCGGTGGATCACCTGGAGTCAGTCCCTGAGAAGCTGTGTCTGCTGGACAACTTCAAAGACCTGGAGGTGAGGCTCACTGGGGAGACCTGGGATGTACCGAATATATGGAATATTGTTCCACGAAATTAGGGCCTTTTGCATCCCTTTTGATATTTTAAGTAGAAATTGTGCACAAATATTGAATTTTAAAAGCTTGTTATATTAAATGTGCCCTTTAATATAGACCATATGGGAAATTCCATAAATCTCATATGAAAAAAATACTTGCTAAAATGACTAAATTCTGCATTTTGACATGTCCCTCTGTGCTACCTCTGTGACTTCTAGGAAGATTTTATCCAACTTAACACCAACATTTCTCCCAATTTTCCACCATCATTGTAAAGCCCTAATTAATTTGTTGCTTTGACAAAGTCATTTCTGAAGATGATTATTTATTTGTGATTTATTTTAAGGTAAATAAATCATCAGGATTTTGAAGCCCTTTATCTACTTACCCAGATTCAGATGAACTTGTGGATACCATTTTCCTTCACACTGGACACAGAGACATGGTGTTACAAATGGAGTTCATCTGACTCTAGGGAAGTAGATAAAGGGCTTCATTGCCAAAATCCCCATGTATCCCTTCGAGGTCAACCCTATTACGTGAACTGAACTCTCGTTTTAATATGGTGAAACTATTCCTTTTGAAGTATTTTTTTCTCCCCAAAAGAGACATTGAACACCTCATAGTGAAATCATAGTGTAAAAGCAGGTGAACTGGTTCTATTCTTTTTGGCCATTTTCCCATGTTTTGTGGTGGGAAACTGAGCGGGTCGAGCATAACACGTCAACCCTGTTACCCACAGATAGACACGCTAGAAATGTTTTAGCAATTACATTTTTTTTTGTGAAGCTTACATTCAATTGCCCCTCCCTGTTGCACACAACAAGCTTCCACGGCTGATTTTAAAATGTAGTCATCAACCCTGTTACGGTCAACCCTATTACTTTCTGTAGGAATTATTATAGTCATTCTTTTATTTAACCTCTTGAGATGGGGGAAAAAAAGTGTTTTTTGTTTATGACAGAATGTTAAAATGAGGTGAAATTAAACTTTTTCACCAAGTTAGACTACTCAAACGGCATCTAATTGGTGGAACGACCCATATGTCCAGAAGGGAGACCTGCGGCCTGGGTCTTTCTATGTGTTTAATCTCTTCTGAATCTTATTGACACCAACCTAGGTGTCTATCGAACCTGATCCTAGATCTGTGCAACTTCAACTCCAAACGGGTTTTGTGATGAGTTCCATTTTGTGCCTGGTTTGTGTAGTGATTGACTATTTCCATGTTGTTTATATAGGAGTCTCAGCGGCAGAAGGAGTTGGTGGAACAACGTTACATTAAATACAAAGAGATCGTTGGAGTCCTGCAGCACCAGCTGGATGAGTCCAAACGACAGATACAGGAGTGCAGGGTACTTGACTACATTACCCACAGTGCACTCTATGTATATGCTACATCAAATATCAGCTTTATGATACCTAGAAGCCCAAAACGAGACTGTGCCACTCTGCAATTTCAACACTTGGCCTGTTCAAAGAGTACTTTGTACTCTTACTCCCAGAGCCATCCAGCCTATGACACCTTCTGAGTACACTGGTGTATCGTTGGTCCACAACTGGCATTTGCATTTAGTATGAATATTCCAAGCCAATGTTGGCAAACACAACTGACAGAGTGAGACGGAGGGTAGTAACTTCCAATCAGTCCTAATCATCATATTTATCTTCTCACGCGGCCAACAGAGAAACATTGCATTGTTGACAGCAGATTGCCATCAGTGTGTCTATTCCGCCCGCAAAGCAGCCACACACACACACACACACACACACACACACACACACACACACACACACACACACACACACACACACACACACACACACACACACACACACACACACACACACACACACACACACAGCAGCCACATCGAAGCCCGTTTTTAAAGTGCATTAATCTGCCAGACGACTCTGCTGCGACGCCAAACGACTCCCGTGTTGATCCATAAGTGCTGATTGCATTAGTGCCTAATAGCACGGCGCCCACCAGGAGTTCATTTAAAGAAAGTAGAATAAAGAAAAGTCTTCATCTACTTAGCTTTCACTTTGATTGCAGTTAGCGGCAATCTGTTTCAGTACAGAATGCTGATAGTGTCCATTCTCATTTAACGCTGGTCCTGGGGACCCACAGGATAAGCACAGACCGGAGCTTTTTTGCAGCCCAGCATTTTAACAACTCGAAGACGAGTTGCTTAGTTTAATCCGTCGTGCTAGTGCTGGACTGGAACAAAACTCTGGTCGCCCTGTTGGCTCACCCAGGACAAAGACTGAAAGAGCGCTGCTCGGGAATACATTTCACAAAAGGTTGGATGTTATGCCAGTTTGCAGTGTGTGTACTCAAGACTGTACCCTCTTCCAGGATGACAGGTTGGACGCTACAACGCAGAGCATTCGATTGACTTCTCTCTCCTCCTCCATAAGAGGCCCTAGCGCTCTCTTCACCAGCTCCATGCTCACTGACACCACGTGTGAGTACCCAGCCGCAATGTTCACCTCTCGTCTCCTCTCGAAGAGTCCATGATTGTGATGTGTGGTTGTTTTACCTCCTTCAGTCGACTGCGCTGATTGTAAGCGCGTCTGCTAAATCACTCAGATATGTCTCGGACTCTAATGTAAAGAAACTCTGTGAAGAAGCATTGCGCTAAAAGGCCCTAAAACATATCAAAAAATGTCAAACATGACTCTTAATAGGTTGTGCTTAGTGTTGTAACTCCTCCCTTTCTCCCTGTGATCCTTAGCTCCACACAAACACCTGGCCTCTCCAGACTGCACTCTGGACTATAGCCTTTCTCTGGACCGCCGAGCCTCTCCTGCTGTCAACGGTGCCCACCCTCACTCCGTCTCCGTCCACCTCAACAGTAACACATAGTGCCCACCCTCACTCCGTCTCCGACCACCTCAACAGTAACACATAGTGCCCACCCTCACTCCGTCTCCGACCACCTCAACAGTAACACATAGTGCCCACCCTCACTCCGTCTCCGACCACCTCAACAGTAACACATAGTGCCCACCATCAGGGAGTCACACTGGTTACATACATGTATTCATCAACAAGCTTTTCATTACAGAGTTGGATAGAGGGCTCACACAGAAGTGCGTTTTAACATGGGCATAGAGGCGATAATAGCAAAGGTAGTGGTGGGCCCTCTTTTTAACTCTATGCCTTACTGACAGTACAATCATCACCCAACTCTATGCAGTACCGTGGTTGCAAAGCATCACCACAACGGTCTTCCGTGAATACCTCAACCAAAAAACAGCCAACCCTTCCAAGCTGCGTAACTAGCAGCCAACCTAGAAAACAGCTAGCATGAAGCCAAGCATACATACTAAGTGCGATTGTGATAAGTAAAACAGGGTTAAACCTAGTGGAAGGTTCATAGCACATAGCTTGGGGTGTCTTATAAGAGAACCACCAAATTTAGCACTGTGAAAGACGATTGCAGCTTTTTTTATGAACCGATATTTATGAAGATTTTTCATTGCCTGTTACTTTGTGCAAAGAAAGCAGGCACAGCTTAAAGAACCCATGAAGTTTGACTGAAAATAGATTGAAGAACCAGTGATAAAGCCAAGATAGGTCAACATTCCAACATGTCATACTAACGTTACATTTCTATACGTATTTCAACACTCAAAACACTTCTCTGAAAAACACTATTTTAAGCCCCAATGTTTACCTTTTTTAGTGACAGTTTTTGTACTCTGGTGTTATCATGCCAATGTGTTTTATCTGAACAGATTAGATGTGATGATTATATTTATGCTGACATTCTGTGAAAGTTGTGCTGCCGTTTTAACTTCATGTAGCCCATGCATTAACAATATATTATTATTATTTTCAACAGACTTGACAAGTCACAAGGAGTTTGTTTTTATATTGGACTGTTTTTACCACTACCGTCATTTTTTATTTAAAAGATGTACTTTTATGCATTTGTGGAAATACGTTTTTATTTGTAAAGAAGAAGAAAAATGCCAATAAGCACAATATATGTATATTTTTATGAAATGTAGAAAAGAATATATGCAATAAACAAATCTCCACAGATCTGTAAGGATCATTTCCCCTGAGCCCTGGTCTCATCCATTTCAAAATGAAGTGTTGTTTCCTTAGGCTCCTAAGTCTCTATGGTATGTCAATCGCTGTTGCCTTGGTCCATCTGTTGAGAAAATGACTCGTAGCATGGGCTTATGTTTGTAGGTTTATATGGCCACTACAGCCTTATTTCAGCTTCAATTTACATTTACCAAATACATTTGTACAGAAGATCCGATACATATCTGCTGTACAGTGAAAACAAGTCGCTAGAAAGTTCCGTGTCTTTTCAATTTCGAGTTATTGTATTAATGTCCTATGTTCTGCACATAAGATTTCACACCTCGGACCACATGTAGCTATGCTGTCTCTTTCCCTCAGGGACTTGCGTAGCAGCCACATCCTCAACCTTTCAAAGCTGAATACTGTACTTTCATATATTGCTGTCTCTGTAAACTTCACTGATGAATGTCTTTGTTGATCAAAACTTCTCTACAGTGCATTCGGAAAGTATTCAGACCCCTTGACTTTTTCCACATTTTGTTACGTTACAGCCTTATTTTAAGATATAATCAATTGTTTTTTCCCCCTCATCCATCTACACACAATACCCCATAATGACAAAGCAAAAACAGGTTTTTAGAAATGTGTGCAAATTTATTACAAATAAAAAACCTAAATATCACATGTACATACAGTACCAGTCAAAAGTTTGGACACACCTACTCATTCAAGGGTTTTTCTTTATTTTTACTATTTCTACATTGTAGAATAATGGCGAAGACATCAAAACTATGAAATAACACATGGAATCATGTAGTAACCAAAAAAGTGTTAAACAAATCTAATTCCATTTTATATTTTGAGATTCTTCAAAGTAGCCACCCTTTGCTTCTCTCAACCAGCTTCACCTGGAATGCTTTTCCAACAGTCTTGAAGGAATTCCAACATATGCTGAGCACTTGGCTGCTTTTCCTTCACTCCAACTCATCCAAACCATCTCAATTGGGTTTGAGTTCGGGTGATTGTGGAGGCCAGGTCATCTGATGCAACACTTTCCTTCTTGGTCAAATAGCTCTTACACAGCCTGGAGGTGTGTTGGGTCATTGTCCTGTTGAAAAACAAATTAGTCCCACTAAGCGCAAACCAGATTGGATGGCGTATCACTGCAGAATGCTGTAGTAGCCGTGCTGGTTAAGTGTGCCTTGAATTCTAAATAAATCACAGACAGTGTCACCAGCAAAGCACCCCCACACCATCACCCCTCCTCCATGCTTCAGGGTGGGAACCACACGTGGAGATCATCCGTTCACCTACTCTGCATCTCACAAAGACAGCGGTTGGAACCAAAAATATCACATTCGAACTCATCAGACTAAAGGAAATATTTCCACCGGTCTGAGGTCCTGAGCGCTCTAGAGCAGGTTTCATCAAGGATATCTCTGTACTTTGCGCCATTCATCTTTCCCTCGATCTTGACTAGTCTCCCAGTCCCTGCTGCTGAAAAACATCCCCACAGAATGATGCTGCCACCACAATGCTTCACCGTAGGGATGGTGCCAATTTTCCTCCAGATGTGTCGCTTGGCATTCAGGCCAAATAGTTTAATCATGGTTTCATCAGACCAGAGAATCTTGTTTCTCATGGTCATAGTCCTTTAGGTGCCTTTTGGCAAACTCCAAGCGGGCTGTCATGTGCCTTTTACTGAGGAGTGGCTTCCATTGGGCCACTCAACTATATCACCGCCTGATTGGTGGAGTGCTGCAGAGATAGTTCTGGAAGGTTATCCCATCTACACAGAGGAACTCTGGAACTCTGTCAGAATGACCATCGGGTTCTTGGTCACCTCCCTGAACAAGGCCTTTCTCTCCCAATTGCTCAGTTTTGCCAGGCGGCTAGCTCTAGGAAGAGACTTGGTGGTTCAGAACTTCTTCCATTTAAGAATGATGGAGGCCACTGTGTTTTTGGGGACCAAACATTTTGTGGTACCCTTCCCCAGATCTGTGCCTCAACACAACCCTGACTCGGAACTACAGACAATTTCTTCGACCTCATGGTTTGGTTTTTGCTCTGACATGCATTGTCAACTGTTGGACCTTATATAGACAGGTGTGCCTTTCCAAATCATGTCCAATGAATTGAATTTACCACAGGTGGACTCCAATCAAGTTGTAAAAACATCTCAAGGAGGATCAATGGAAACAGGATTCATCTGAGTTCAATTTCAAGTCTCATAGCAAAGGGTCTGAATACTTATATAAGGTATTTCTGTTTTTATTTAATACATTTGCACAAATTTATAAAAAACTGTTTTCACTTTGTCATTATGGGGTATTGTGTATAGATTGAGGATTTTTATTTTTTATTTAATCCATTTTAGGATAAGGCTGTAACAAAGAAATGTAGAAAAAGTCAAGGGGTCTGAATATGTTCTGAATGCACTGTAAATGGACTGAACTGTTATATAATTCATATTCGTGTTTTAAATTGAACGACAGGCCTTGGCTCTGAATATTCTGAGGCTGTAGGTCCATAACCTACAGTTAAAATAATTTGGAAGTCTTCTGTTACCGTTGAGTGGTGAAGGTTCACTGACGTCTAGTGTATTGGTCTTTTCTGAAGCTCTTACAAACCCTTTCAAAAGGACTTTCTCTCAATTACATGGACTGTCAGCTTTTAGGTCTTAGTTTTTAGTTTTTTTTTAGGTCTTAGGCCAAGTACACTGAATACTCCTGTGAAAAAATGACTGTACAGGAGAGAGCTCTTCTGGAAGATTCTAACACATTTGCTCTATCATGGGGTTGTTTTGTTATTATCTGTAATCATCCTTTTTGTATTGATTTTATTTTCAGTACAGAGCAAACAGAATATTGCTCTGCATAACACCAAACTGAAGAATGAATTTAACATATTCCCCTTTATGATATTCTACACAGCTAGCAGTTCTAGGGAGATTATGTATTTTTTAATGTTACCCATAATGTTCCCCTTTGAGTGTCCAGTTTTCCGTAGATTAGTATCTATCTATAGGCAGGTTTCCATTGACCCAGGTTTATTTGATGAAAGCAATATCATTAAAAAAGTCATTGGGACGTGTAATGGAAATGGCAGATACAGTGTCTTCAGAAAGTATTCATAACCAATGATTTATTCCACATTTTGTGTTACAGCCTGAATTCAAAATATGTACAGTTGAAGTCAGAAGTTTACATACACTTAGGTTGGAGTCATTAAAAATGGTTTTTCAACCACTCCACAAATGTATTGTTAACAGACTGGTTTTGGCAAGTAGGTTAGGACATCTACTTTGTGCATGACACAAGTCATTTTTTCAACAATTGTTTACAGACAGATTATTTAACTTATAATTCATTGTGTTACAATTCCAGTGGGTCAGAAGTTTACATACTGTCCACTAAGTTGACTGTGCCTTTAAACAGCTTGGAAAATTCCAGAAAATTATATGGCTTTAAAAGCTTCTGATAGGCTAATTGACATAATTTGAGTCAATTGGAGAAGTACCTGTGAATGTATTTCAAGGCCTACATTCAAACTCAGTGCCTCTTTGCTTGATATCATGGGAAAATCTAAAGAAATGAGCCAAGACTGGTTCATCCTTGGGAGCAGTTTCCAAACACCTGAAGTTACCACGTTCATCTGTACATTCAATAGTAAGCAATTATTAACACCATGGGACCACGTAGCCATCATACCACTCAGGAAGGAGACACGTTCTGTCTCCTAGAGATGGACGTACTTTGGTGTGAAAAGTGCAAATCAATCCCAGAACAACAGCAAAGGACCTTGTGAAGATGCTGGAGGAAACAGGTACAAAAGTATCTATATCCACAATGAAACGAGTCCTATATCGACATAACCTGAAAGGCCGCTCAGCAAGGAAGAAGCCACTGCTCCAAAACCGCCAAAAAGCCAGACTACGGTTTGCAACTGCACATGGGGACAAAGATTGTAGTTTTTGGAGAAATGTCCTCTGGTCTGATGAAACAAAAATAGAACTGTTTGGCCATAATGAGCATCGTTATGTTTGGAGGAAAAAGGGGGAGGCTTGCAAGCCGAAGAACACATCCCAACCGTGAAGCACGGGGGTGGCAGCATCATGTTGTGGGGGTGCTTTGCTGCAGGAGGAACTGGTGCACTTCACAAAATAGATGGCATCATGAGGCAGGACAATTATGTGGATATATTGAAGCAACATATCAAGACATCAGTCAGGAAGTAAAAGCTTGGTCGCAAATGAGTCTTCCAAATGGACAATGACCCCCAAGTATACTTCCAAAGTTGTGGCAAAATGGCTTAAGGACACCAAAGTCAAGGTATTGGAGTGGCCATCACAAAGCTTTGACCTCAATCATATAGAAAATTTGTGGGCAGAACTGAAAAAGTGTGTGAGCAAGGAGGCCTACAAACCTGACTCAGTTACACCAGCTCTGTCAGGCGGAATGGGCCAAAATTCACCCAACTTATTGTGGGAAGCTTGTGGAAGGCTACCCGAAACGTTTGACCCAAGTTAAACAATTTAAAGGCAATGCTACCAAATACTAATTGAGTGTATGTAAACTTCTGACCCACTGGAAATGTGATGAAAGAAATAAAAGCTGAAATAAATAATTCTCTCTACTATTATTCTGACACTTCACATTCTTAAAATAAAGTGGTGATCCTAACTGACATAAGACAGGGAATGTTTACTAGGATTAAATGTCAGGAATTGTGAAAAACTGAGTTTAAATGTATTTTGCTAAGGTGTATGTATTCTTCCGACTTCAACTGTAAATAAATGCAAAATTCAACCATCTACACACAATACCCCATAATGACAAAGTGAAAACAAGGTTTTAGATTTTTTTGGTGTATTGAAAGTGAAATACAGAACTAACTCATTTACATAGGAATTCACACCTCTTTGCTATGACACTCCAAATTGAGCTCGGTGCCTCCAATTTCCTTTGATCACCCTTGACATGTCAATACACACAACTTGATTGGAGTCCACCTGTGGCCAATTCAATTGTTTGGACATGATTTAGAAAGAAACACACCTGTCTATATAAGGTCCCACAGTTGATGTGCAGAAACTACACAATGAAGTCCAAGGAATTGTCTGTAGATATCTGAGATAGAATTGTGACGAGGCATATACAGTGGGGCAAAAAAGTATTTAGTCAGCCACCAATTGTGCAAGTTCTCCCACTTTAAAAGATGAGAGAAGCCTGTAATTTTCATCATAGGTACACTTCAACTATGACAGACAAAATGAGAAGATAGGATTTTTAAATTATGGTGGAAAATAAGTATTTGGTCAATAACAAAAATGTATCTCAATACTTTGTTATATACCCTTGGTTGGCAATGACAGAGGTCAAACGTTTTCTGTAAGTCTTCACAAGGTTTTCACACACTGTTGCTGGTATTTTGGCCCATTCCTCCATGCAGATCTCCTCTAGAGCAGTGATGTTTTGGGGCTGTTGCTGGGCAACATGGACTTTCAACTCCCTCCAAAGATTTTCTATGGGGTTGAGATCTGGAGACTGGCTAGGCCACTCCAGGACCTTGAAATGCTTCTTACGAAGCCACTCCTTCGTTGCCCGGGCGGTGTGTTTGGGATCATTGTCATGCTGAAAGACCCAGCCACGTTTCATCTTCAATGCCCTTGCTGATGGTAGGCTTTGTTACTTTGGTCCCAGCTCTCTGCAGGTCATTCACTAGGTCCCCCCGTGTGGTTCTGGGATTTTTGCTCACCGTTCTTGTGATAATTTTGACCCCACGGGGTGAGATCTTGCGTGGAGCCCCAGATCAAGGGAGATTATCAGTGGTCTTGTATGTCTATCATTTCCTAATAATTGCTGACACAGTTGATTTCTTCAAACCAAGCTGCTTACATATTGCAGATTCAGTCTTCCCAGCCTGGTGCAGGTCTACAATTTTGTTTCTGGTGTCCTCTGACAGCTCTTTGGTCTTGGCCATAGTGGAGTTTGGAGTGTGACTGTTTGAGGTTGTGGACATGTGTCTTTTATACTGATAACAAGTTCAAACAGGTGCCATTAATACAGGTAACGAGTGGAGGACAGAGGAGCCTCTTAAAGAAGAAGTTACAGGTCTGTGAGAGCCAGAAATCTTGCTTGTTTGTAGGTGACCAAATACTTATTTTCCACCATAATTTGCAAATAAATTCATTAAAAATGAAATGGGATTTTCTGGATTTTTTTTCTCATTTTGTCTGTCATAGTTGAAGTGTACCTATGATGACAATTACAAGCCTCTCTCATATTTTTAAGTGGGAGAACTTGCACAATTGGTGGCTGACTAAATACTTTTTTGCCCCACTGTATGTGGGGAAGGGTATAAAACTATTTCTAGAGAGTTTCCAAGAGCACAGTGGTCTCCATCATTGGTAAATGGAACAAATATGAAACTACCCAGACTACGTAGAGCTGGCCGTCCCATCAAACTGAGGAACCGAGCAAGAAGGACCTTAGTCAGGGAGGTGACCAAGAACCCAATGAGCACTGACAAAACTACAGAGTTCCTTGCCTGAGATGAGAGAACCTGCCAGAAGGACAACAGTCTCTACAGTTCTTCACCAATCTGGGCTTTGTGGGAGAGTGGCCAGACGGACGCTACTTCTGTGAAAAAGGCACACGTGAAAGACAGATCATAAGGCAAAAGATTCTGTGATCTGATGAGACAAAAATGTAAAACTTTGGCCTGAATGCAAACCAGGCGATGCTCATCACCTATCAGTCTGTAACACAACAACATGTGGAATAAGTCAATGGATATGAATACTTTCTGAAGGCACTGTATAGGATTACTGTTCTAAATTTCAATTTTTTTATCTGTTGGCTGGGGTGGATTTTTCTTATGTCTAACTTCCTCTATTTTGCAACAAACGATGATAAACTGTTTTTCAAATAAATTATGAATAATTTTTAAGGTATGCGGGGCACGTGATGTTATTATGCAACTATAAAGCTCTACTCCACATTTAATTCTAATTACCTTCATCTTGAAAATGATTTTGTTCAACTATAAAAAATGATGTTTCTTTGCAGGACAAGGATTAGGATTAGCCAATTATTGCATTCTATCAATGCTGGGTTCCGAGGCTACCTGAGACATGACACAGATAGGTGGGAGGGTATATAGGCTGTCGCCAATTTATTCATGCTCAATTTTCCTACATGGGCAATTGAAACACTTCACTGCTACATTTTTATTTTACACTGTAGGTGTGACGTCATTACGTCCAGCTGTTTTTATTGACACATGATAGTTCATTGGAAATGCACCCTAACAGGAAAATGTATTTTATTTTTATTACACCTTTTTCGTGATATCCAATTGGTAGTTACAGTCTTGTCCCATCGCTGCATCTCCGCTACGGACTCAGGAGAGGCGAAGGTCGATAGCCGTGCGTCCTCCCCGAAACACGACCTGCCAAGCCACACTGCTTCTTGTCACACTGCTCGCTTAACCCGGAAGCCAGCCACACCAATGTGTGGGATGAAACACTGTCCTGCTAGCAACTGGTCACAGCTTGCAGGCGCCCGGGCCGCCACAAGGAGTCACTAGAGCGCAATGGGATAAGGCCAACCTCTCCCCTAACCCGGACGACGCTGGGCCAATTGTGCGCCGCCTCATGGGCCTCCTGGTCACGGCCAGCTGTGACACAGCCTGCGATTCTGTGCCTTAGACCGCTGCGCCACTCGGGGCGCCCCCTAACAGGCAAATGTTGCATCTATTTTCTATGCAAACTTTCTTAACATCAACAAAAAAAATCACTGGACAAGTTAATTGAAACATACAGTGCCTTATTCATACCCCTTGACTTATTCCACATTTTCTTGTGTTACAGCCTGAATTAAAAATGTATATTTAAAAAAAAAAGAAGGTATAACTCACCCATCTACACAATACCTCTGAATGACAAAGTGAAAACATGTTTATACAGAAATATCTAATTTATATACCTATTCACACCCCTGAGTCAATACACATTAGAATCACCTTTCACAGTGATTACAGCTGTGAGTTTCTCTGAGTAAGTCTCTTAAGAGCTTTGCACACCTGGATTGTACAATATTCTTCAAGCTCTGTCAAGTTGGTTGTTGATCATTGCTAGACCATAGATTTTCAAGCCAATATAAGTCAGCACTGTAACTAGGCCACTCAGGAACATTCACTGTCTTTTTGGTAAGCAACTTGGCATTGTGTTGTAGATTATTGTCCTGCTGAAAGGTGAAATTGTCTCCCAGTGTCAGATGGAAACAGACTAAACCAGGTTTTCCTCTATGATTTTGCCTGTTCTTAGCTCTATTCTGTTTCTTTTTATCCCCCCAAAACTCCCCAGTTCCTTACTGATGAAAAGCAAACCCATAACATGATGCAGCCACCACCATTCTTGAAAATATGAAGAGTGGTACTCATTGATGTGTTGTGTTGGATTTGCCCCAAACAATGCTTTGTATTCAGGACATAAAGTTTTTATGCAATATTACTTTGGTGCCTTGTTGCAACCAAGATGCATGTTTTGGAATATTTTTATTCTGTACAGGCTTCCTTCATTTCACTCTGTCATTTAGGTTAGTATTGTGGAGTAACTACAATGTTGTTGATCCATCCTCAGTTTTTTCCTATCACCGCCATTAAACTCTGTAACTGTTTTAAAGTCACCATTGGACTCGTGTGGAAATCCCTGAGCTGCTTCCTTCCTCTCCGGCAACTGAGTTAGGAAGGATGCCTGTATCTTTGTAGTGACTGGGTGTATTGATACACCATCCAATGTGTAATTCATCATTTCACCATGCTCAAAGGGATAAGTCAATTTCTGCTTTAACCTTTTTTACCCATCTACCAGTAGGTGCCCTTTGCGCGGGATTGGAAAACCTCCCTTGAGATTGTGGTTGAATCTTTGTTTGAAATTCACTGCTCGACCGAGGGACTTAACAGATAGTTTTATGTGTGGGTTACAGATATGAGGTTGTCATATTTTTGGGGGTAAAACACTATTATGTGACTTGATAACCAAATGTTTACTCCTGAACATATTTAGTCTTGGCATAACAATGGGGTTGAATACTTCTTGACTCAAGATGTTTCAGCTTTTCATTTGTAAAAAAAAATCTAAAAACATAATTCCATTTTGACATTATGGGCTATTGTGTGTAGGACAGTGCCACAAAATGTCAATGTAATCCATTTGAAATTCAGGCTTTTTGAAAACCTTCTGAGAACCTTTATAGCACGTTTTGGCGTTAGAGTTAGGAGAACATTCCCTTGATGTCAGACAGAACATATCCAGAACGTTACCTTGTTCTCAGAATATACAACCTTAACGTTTTACGGGACGTTGCAAGAACATTCACGTCTCATTTCCGTGGGTTAGGAGAATATTCCGTCAACGTCGCAACGAACATACACAGAACATGGTTGCCATGTTCTAGACACGCTTCAGGAGAATGTTGCAAGAAAATTCATGTGTCCAGTTTTCTGAGGGTTAAACATGAAATCAACAAGGCTATATATACTTAGTTGAAAACACTGAAAACCAACTTCAAAATACCAATGTTGCTAAATATCATGTGGCTGTCCATGGCACTGATTTCTCTCTCTCTCTGTGTGTGTGTGTGTGTGTGTGTGTGTGTGTGTGTGTGTGTGTGTGTGTGTGTGTGTGTGTGTGTGTGTGGGTGTGTGTGTGTGTGTGCGTGTGCGTGTGTGTGTGTGTGTGCGCACCTTAAGTAAAAAAAAAAATGTAGACTAGCTGAAAGTGAATGCCATCGTTCTCTCTTTCATGTGGCAAAACGGTCCTTGGCTCTGTCATACAGTACGCTTTTAGTTTTTGTTGTCAAAGGCTACCGAGCTAAAATGCGTGCTAGCCTAACTTCCTCGCATGGGCAACAATGAACCAGCTAAGTTAGCTAGCTAGTTAGCGTGAGCCTACTAGACTACATCTAGGCTACATATTGAGCTTCAATCATCTCAGGCCAGTGACACAATATATTAACTTATGGTTAGATCAGAATCGCCTTCATAATCATTGGCCTGTACAAGTCAAAACCTGAAGTCCAAATCCTCATCTCCATCCATGGCTTAGGGAAGTGTCGATATAGCAAGCTACTACTCCAGGACATCAACACAAGCAGACCAGAAACAGACAGGTTTTTCTGACAAAGATGCTGCTTTGCTTAGTGTGTGATTTGATTAGTCTGAAGCCAAATGCAAACTGGCCTCGCTTGGGGGGTGTTATGCTGTACCAGGACAACCCACAGTTGAGATCAGCTCAATGCTGATTGGCTAATTATTTTATAATTGTTTTTTATCAAGGGAGGCCAAACACTTGCTGGCATTAATCAAACAAATGCTAATCTGACAACATGTCATACACTTTTGGTCCAGACAACATCAGATACAGGGGCTACACATACTGAGACAGAGGGGTGCTGTTTCCCTCACTCGTATGATATCTCCGGTGAGATTAAGCCACTTGCAAATTGATGGAAACAATGAAATCACAGAGAGACTAAAGAAATATAATTTTTGGGGGGGCAAATATTTGACGAAGCCTGGCTTCCTTTGGCATCCATAAATACACACCACTAACTCTTACAGTCTTCACAACAGTTACAACACACCTATCTGATCCAATTAATATGAGTTTTCCTTGAAAGATGGGAATCTGTAGGATTTCCCCTTGAGCACGGGTTATGACTAGATTTCCACTCCCTCATCAATCAGTATTTATTCATTCTATATAGCTGAGCATCTCAAAAAGAACTTCACCATCTTTTTCAAATCCGTACCACATATACCATGTAGAACAAACGTGCCATTTTAATTAGATCAGATAGGTGTGTTGTAACTGTTGCCAAATATTAACATTAACATACAGTATGTTGCCTAGAAGGTGAGAGTAGAGAGACTCCCCTAGCAGGTCTCAAGCCCAGGCCACCAGCACCAATGACAAACACCCTAACCACTGTCCCTATAAGGGATATCTCTAGGGAATGTACTTATTGGGCCGGTATAGTTTTTAACATTTTTATTAAACCTTTATTTAACTAGGCAAGTCAGTTAAGAACAAATTCTTATTTTACAATGACGGCCAAACCCTCTCGTAACCCAGACGGCGCTGGGCCAAATGTGCGCCACCCTATGGGACTCGCGATCACGTCCGGTTGTGATAGTTAGGCCCTGTCCAGAATAAACCCTAACCACTCCTCCCTAGGCACTTATGTAGATGAAACAACTTGATAGGTGTAAGCAATAGGGTGAATGCACTTTGAAGTAAATGTCAGTTAAAAGGACTCAAGAGAAAACCATTTTAAAGATCATAGTGATTCAGGAGTATCATTTAAAACAGGATAATATGCCCCACCAACAGACAACTATACAGAAAGCCCTTAAATTGCTGAAATAAGTCAATACAAATAAAATTATGAGAATTATTATGAGTCTGATTAAACGATACCTGACGCAGATATGGTGGCATAGTGGGAAGATAGTAATACCGTGAACTAAGAGGTTGTGAGTTCAAATCCAGGGAAGGCATGCACAATGTAATAATGTGTGTCAAATATGTATGTTAAAAGCACTGTGCGTGCGCGCCACCTTGCCAATAAACAAAGAGCTGTGAATGGATCAATTGTTTTCTAATCGGGGCCTTGATTTGCTTGGCAACAGTAAAATGGTGTAATGAAATGTGACTAGAATATGAACATATATTCTAAAAACATGGCAACCATGTTCTGAGTGATGTTGATGGAATATTCTCCTAACCCTCAGAAAACTGCATACATGAATGTTCTTGCAAAGTTCCCATGAGCTCCTTTATCCTGCGCACATTGTGGGAGAGGCTGTTGTCCTACTACCACACTGCCAGTTCTCTGACCTCCTCCCTATTGGCTGTCTCATCGTTGTCGGTGATCAGGCCTTCCACTGTTGTGTCGTCAGCAAACTTAATGATGGTGTTGGAGTCGTGTTTGGCCATGCAGTCGTAGGTGAATAGGGAGTACGGGAGGAGACTAAGTACACCACCCCTGAGGGGCCCCATTGTTGAGCATCAGTGTGGCAGACGTGTTGTTGCCTACCCTTACCACCTGGGGGCGGCTCGTCAGGAAGTCCAGGATCCAGTTGCAGAGGGAGGTGTTTAGTCCCAGGGTCCTTAACTTTGTGATGAGCTTGGAGGACACTATGGTGTTGAACTCATTTATCTTTTATCTTTATCTCATTTTAACTCATTCATCTTTGCACGATGGCCACTCCTAGGCAGAGTAGCAACAGTGCTGAACTTTCTAAACTTATAGACAATTTGTCTTACCGTGGACTGATGCACATCAAGGCTTTTAGAGATACTTCTGTAACCCTTTCCAGCTTTATGCAAGTCAACAATTCTTAATCTTAGTTCTTCTGAGATCTATTTTGTTCGAGGCATGGTTCACATCAGGCAATGCTTCTTGTGAATAGCAAACTCACATTTTGTGAGTGTTTTTTATAGGGCAAGGCAGCTCTAACCAACATCTCCAATCTCGTCTCATTGATTGGACTCCAGGTTAGCTGACTCCTGACTCCAATTAGCTTTTGGAGAAGTCATTAGCATAGGGGTTCACATACTTTTTCTAACTTACACTGTGAATGTTTAAATTATGTATTTTTCTTGTCTATATTGAATACAATAATTTGTGTGTCATTAGTTTAAGCACACTTTTCTTGTCTATTGTTGTGACTTAGATAAAGATCAGATCAAATTTGATGACCAATTTATGCAGAAATCCAGGTAATTCCAAAGGGTTCACATACTTTTTCTTGTCACTTATTGATGAAGCCGATGACTGCGGTGGTATACTCCTGAATGCCATTGGATGAATCCCAGAACATATTCCAGTCTGTGCTAGCATAACAGTCCTGTAGCGTAGCATCCGCGTCATCTGATCACTTCCATATTGAGCAGGTCACTGGTACTTCCTGCTTGAGTTTTTGCTTGTAAGCAGGCATCAGGATGACAGAATTTTGGTCGGATTTGCCAAATGGAGAGTGAGGGAGAGCTTTGTATGCATCTCTGTGTGTGGAGTAAAGGTGGTCTAGAGTTTTTTTTTTTCTCTTCTGGTTGCACATGTGACATAGTAGAAATGTGGTAAAACTGATTTAAATTTGCCTGCATTAAAGTCCCCAGCCACTAGGAATGCCGCTTCTGGGTGAGGATTTTCTTGTTTGATTATGGCCTTATAGAGTTGGTTGAGTGCGATCTTAGTGCCAGCATCGGTCTGTGGTGGTAACTAGACGGCTACGAATAATATACATTTACGTCATTTAGTAGACGCTCTTATCCAGAGCGACTTACATTTAACCTTTTTTATTTTAACTAGGCAAGTCAGTTAAGAACAAACTCTTATTTTCAATGACGGCCTAGGAACAGTGGGTTAACTGCCTTGTTCAGGGGCAGAACGATAGATTTGTACCTTGTCAGCTCGGGTATTTGAACTTGCAACCTTTCGGTTACTAGCCCAACGCTCTAACCACTAGGCTACCCTGCCGCCCCGATAGTTCTCATATAGATGAGAACTATCTTGGTAGTGTGGTCTACAGCTTATCATGAGGTACTCTACCTCAGGCCAGCAATACCTCGAGACTTATTTAATATTAGACATCGCACACCAGCTGTTATTGACAAAAAGACACACACCCCCACCCCTCGTCTTACCAGACGTAGCTTCTCTGTTCTGCCGGCGTATTGAAAATCCCTCCAGCTCTATATTGTCCGTTTCGTCATTCAGCCACGACTCGGTGAAACATGGGATTTTACAGTTCTTAATGTCCCGTTGGTAGGATAATCGTAACCGTAGGTCATCCATTTTATTTACAATGATTGCATGTTAGCAAGTAGAATTGATGGCAGTGGGAGTTTACTCGCTCTCCTACGGATTCTCAAAAGGCAGACCGATCTGCGTCCTCTTTTCCTCCGTCTTTTCTTCACGCAAATGACGTGGATCTGGGACTGGTCCCGGGAGAGCAGTATATCTTTCTCGTCGGATTCGTTAAAGGAAAAAGCTTCTTCCAGTCCGTATTGAGTAATCCCAGTTCTGATGTCCAGAAGTTATTTTCGGTCATAAGAGACGGTAGCAGCAACACTATATATAAAATAAGTTATATAAGAAGTTACAAACAACAACAACAAAAAAATGAACAAAATAGCACAATTGATTACGGGCGTGTAAAACGTCAGCCATCCTCTTGGGCACCATTTTAAGTGTCCCATTTAAATTATGCTTTTATTAAACAGAGTGTTCCATTTGGCCTTGTTGACGATTGTGAGAAATAAAGTCAGAGTTTAGACTTGTTTTCTTGTAACTTGTCTTTCCCAGACACCTTATTGTAAATAATTGACTGCAGAGTAAATAGAAAGAAACTATTTGCTCTGAGCTAAGCTAACCGACAGTAAAGTATAAGAATTATATTCAAAGATATTCAATACAGGACAGTCATGTATTCAAATCAATTCAGATTATTGAAGGTTTTTCTTACCCTCCATTAAATCAGAGATGGAACCGAAATCAGGTCATTACAGCTGTGTTGTGAATGATGATACACAATAGTCTTCAACGCCGCCAGCTAGTGACTGACAGTAAACACACACACACACACCTGAATGCACGCACACTTGGGCGCACACACATGCGCACACACGCTGTAATGTACACGCACACATGCACACTTGTGCGCACACTCACACAGACACGCTCCACAGCGGACTGCAGTGCCAAACGGGTCATTTGTGAATACAGCAACCTACTGTTGTTGTACCAGTAGTTACTGCCTCTCATTTGGATCACATAACGATGGGGTGCTTTGTACTGCAGTCTGGGCTGTTACACATTTATGGTGCTGCTGGCGTAAGCCTTTACGGCATCAGCACAGCCCGCAGCCTGCTCCCATCAGAACAGACCTATTTGGCTTGCATTATAAACCCATTGAATCAGACAGGTTTGCTGTTCTACTGCTCTACCTTAAGCCCCCTGGCTGCTGGGCTGGGAGCTGGCTGGGAGTGTATTGTATTTAATGCCGTGGGTTATGGCGTGTGTGAGTGAGTGGGTTGTTGCAAGCAGCTTACTGAAACAGTATTTGTGTGTGCCCTGCTTTCCAATTCCGTCTGTCTGTCTGTGCAGAGGCTGCCTGTGGGACGGTTTGGGTCTTGGGAGAGTGGTGCTGGGTCTGGGATGCTTATTGCTACATTTGGATTCTCATTGAATCCAATCACACAGTAGAAATCAGCCTGTCAGCCACACATGCGTGCAAGCAAGCACGCACACACGCTCTCTCTCACACATACACACACGCTCTCTCTCACACATACACACACGCTCTCTTACACACGCTCTCTCACACACGCTCTCTCACACACGCTCTCTCACACACATACACACACACGCTCTCTCACACACGCTCTCTCTCACACACGCTCTCTCACACACACGCTCTCTCACACACATACACACACACGCTCTCTCTCACACATACACACACACGCTCTCTCACACACATACACACACACACACACACACACACACACACACACACACACACACACACACACACACAGCACAGCAGTCAGGCTGCAGATCACACACACGAGAGAAAACACAACCCTGTCAATTCCTAGTCTGTTGAACGCCACTGAGTCAATGTTTTGGCGCGCTGCTCCTCTTTTTATCCTGTCTCTCTTTTCTCCCTCCTCTCCTACTTTTTCTCCTATCTCTCTCTCTCTCTCTCTGTTTCTTTCTCCCCTTCATAGCACAGTGGAGCAGCAATACCAATCTCATTCTGGCTGACATGGTCGTTTAAACTCACTCTTTAAATCTCACCTTCTGTCACACCTTGTTATTCAGAAATCTGAAGTCAAGTATGTGTGTGTGTGTGTGTGTGTGTGTGTGTGTGTGTGTGTGTGTGTGTGTGTGTGTGTGTGTGTGTGTGTGTGTGTGTGTGTGTGTGTGTGTGTGTGTGTGTGTGTGTATTGTAGGTCTGCTATATGTTATGTAACTCTGCAGCTAAAGGTGTGTGTTGTATATGCATGGGACGTTACTCTGCCGACCATCCACCTGGTCCTCCTCATTTACATTGATATTAATGCAGCCGATCCATTTTTACAAAAGAGCCATTCCCATTATGCAGAGTAGTGCAGATGTTTCACTAGAATACTGCATTCTGAAAATGGATGCCCAGAAGAGTCTGCATCAATTCTGCAAAGCAGAGCCGGAGAGCGGGGCTCCAAAACCTGCATGTCATTCCTGTACTCAGTCCTTAGATGGCGCTGTCAACTACTTACGACACACTACGCCAGCCGGCCACTACACCCTACATCACCAGGGAGTGTTTATCATGATGCTGTGATACTCATAAAAGCCTTTGTCAGTGGAACTGTAGATTTGGGTGGTCGATTTGCACGTTCATCTCGCTCCAGTTAATTAGGTGTGAGTAGTAAACTCAAAGCTGTGGCTCCATGCCGATACTGCTGTAGTAGGAGAGGGGGTTAATAGATCAATGGACGGGCATCTCCTTTTTGTGTACACACAAACAGAGTGAAAACTCACACACAAACACACACCGTACCGTAGAGTAGTTTGACGGCAGAACACTGCATGCTCTTACCCTTCCTAAACCTGGTGTTAAGGTCGGATCCACTCATATTCTACTTGCCAGGTTTGATCACCATTTACTCAGAGCAGGTTTTCTGGGGTATTGGATAGTTATGAAGGGCTGGAGCAGCTTACTGCTGCTGTACAGGACGATGAAAAACCTCCTTCTTCATTCAAGCGGTATCACTGCTACTAGGACCCTTGCTTGGGATATACAGGATAAATACCCAATTGGTTCCAATTGCCTTCACTGTAGGATTGTAGTGGTAAAACTGAACATCGGTGCTTGGCATGGACTGAAATAGGTGCCGGTACTCATTTTGTGTGCGCCGGTACTGTTTATATTTAGGTGTAGGAACACATTTAGGTGTAGGAACACAATTTAGGTGTAGGAACACAATACTTTTGAGCTATACTATTACTAATCTGTGAAGCTGCCATACTTTGGTTAATTTGTTGTTTAATTGGACGTTCAGAGGAGAGAGGAAAGGAAAGGAGAGCACAGCTCTTGGAAGTGGAATAGAATGTAGCTTTGTGTATGGCGAGTTCAAACACTATCCAGAGAGCAGAGTGAGCTTATTCAATTGTTCAAAAAACAACAACTTTAGGACAAAGTCATTGGCAAATGTAAATAGTTTTTTCTGTCAATTAAGATGTTCAGACCCCTTTACTTTTCCCACATTTCGTTACATTACAGCCTTATTCTAAAATGGATGACATTTTTTTCCTCTCATCAATCTACACACAATAGCCCATAATGACAAAGCAAAAACAGGTTTTTAGAAATGTTTGCCAATGTATTTATTGGGTATGATGTCTCAAGCTTGGCACACCTATATTTGGGGAGTTTCTCCCATTCTCCTCTGCAGATCCTCTCAAGCTCTGTCAAGTTGGATTGGGAGTGTCGCCGCACAGCAATTTTCAGGTCTCTCCAGAGATGTTACATCAGGTTCAAATCCGGGCTCTGACTGGGCCACTCAAGGACATTCAGAGACTTGTACCGAAGGCACTCCTGGGTTGTCTAAGCTGTGTGCTTAGGGTCATTGTCCTGTTGGAAGGTGAACCTTCACCTCAGACTGAGGTCCTGAGTGCTCTGGTGCAGGTTTTCATCAAGGATCTCTCTGTACATTGCTCCATTTATCTTTCCCTCGATCCGGACTAGTCTCCCAGTTCTTGCCACTGAATAATATCCCCACACCATGATGCTGCCATTACCATGCTTCACCGTAGGGATGGTGCCAGGTTTCCTCCAGACGTGACGCTTGGCATTCAGTCCAAAGCGTTCAATCTTGGTTTCATCAGACCAGAGAATCTTGTTTCTCATGGTCTGAAAGTCCTTCAGGTGCTTTTTGGCAAACTCCAAGCCCACTATCATGTGCCTTTTACTGAGGAGTGGCTTCCATCGGATCACTCTACCATAAAGGCCCGATTGGTGGAGTGCTGCAGAGATGGTTGTCCTTCTGGAAGGTTCTCCCACCTCCACAGAGGAACTCTGGAGCTCTGTCAGAGTGAAGATAGAGATATTGGTCATCTCCCTGACCAAGGCCTTTCTCCCCCAATTGCTCAGTTTTGCCAGGAGGCCAGCTCTAGGAAGAGTCTTGGTGGTTCCAAACTTCTTCCATTTAAGAATAATGGAGTTCACTCTATTGGGGACCTTCAATGCTGCGTAAAGTGTTTGGTACCCTTCCCCAGATCTGTGCCTTGACACACTCCTGTCTCTATGGACAATTCCTTCGACCTCAATGCTTAGTTTTTGCTCTGACATGCACTGTCAACTGTGGGACCTTATACCAACTGTGGGTCAGGGAGGTGACCAAGAACCCAATAGTCACTCTGACAGAGCTCCAGAGTTCCTCTGTGGAGGTGGGCGAACCTTCCAGAAGGACAACCATCTCCGCAGCACTCCACCAATATGCTCGCTTCGAAACAAGCAACACTGAAGCATGCATGAGAGCACCAGCTGTTCCGGATGACTGTGTGATCATGTTCTCCGTAGCAGATGTGAGCAAGACCTTTAAACAGGTCAACATTCAGAAGGCCACAGGGCTTATGGATTATCAGGGCGTGTACTCAGAGCATGCACAGACCAACTGGCAAGTGTATTCACTGACATTTTCAACCTCTCCCTGACTGGGTCTGTAATACCCACGTTTCAAGCAGACCACCACAGTCCCTGTGCCAAAGAATGCAAAGGTAACCTGATTAAATGATTACCGCCCCATAGCACTCACGTCTTTAGCAATGAAGTCCTTTGAAAGGCTGGTCTAGGAAATCCTAGACCCACTCCAATTCGCATACCGCCCAAACAGATCCACAGATGACGCAATCTCAACTGCACTCCACACTGCCCTTTTCCACCTGGGCAAAAGGAGCACCTATGTGAGAATGCTGTTAAGTGCCCTCCAAGCTCATCACGAAGCTAAGGACCCTGGGACTAAAAACCTCCCTCTGCAACTGGATCCTGGACTTCCTGACGGGCCGCCCCCAGGTGGTAAGGGCAGGCAACAACACATCTGCCACGCTGATCCTCAACACCGGGGCCCCTCAAGGGTGCGTGCTTAGTCCCCTCCTCTACTCCCTGTTCCCCCATGACTGCGTGGCCAAGCATGACTCCAACACCATCTTTAAGTTTGCTGACAACACAACAGTGGTAGGCCTGATCACCGACATTGATGAGACTGCCTACAGGGAGGAGGTCAGAGAACTGGCAGTGTGGTGCCAGGACAACAACCTCTCCCTCAATGTGAGCAAGACAAATGAGATGATTGTGGACTACAGGAAAAGGAGGGCCGAACAGGGCCTCCTTTTCAACAGGGCATCAACAGGGCTGTACTGGAGCGTGTCGACCACTATCATGGTCGACCACTATCATGGTCCAAACACACCAAGACAGTCGCGAAGAGGTCACGACAACACCTTTTCCCCCTCAGGAGACTGAAAAGAGTTAGCATGGATCCCCAGATCCTCAAAAAGTTCTAGAGCTGCACCATCAAGAGCATCCTTACCAGTTGCATCACCGCCCAGTATGGCAACTGCTCGGTTTCTGACTGTAAGGCGCTACAGAGGGTGCATACAGCCCAATACATCACTGGGGCCAAGCTTCCTACCATCCAAATCAAATCAAATTTTATTTGTCACATACACATGGTTAGCAGATGTTAATGCGAGTGTAGCGAAATGCTTGTGCTTCTAGTTCCGACAATGCAGTAATAACCAACGAGTAATCTAACCTAACAATTCCACAACTACTACCTTATACACACAAGTGTAAAGGGATAAAAAATATGTACATAAAGATATATGAATGAGTGATGGTACAGAACGGCATAGGTACAGAACGATGCAGTAGATGGTATAGAGTACAGTATATACATATGAGATGAGTAATGTAGGGTATATAAACATAAAGTGGCATAGTTTTAAGTGGCTAGTCATACATGTATTACATAAAGATGGCAAGATGCAGTAGATTATATAGAGTACAGTATATACAGTGGGGCAAAAAAGTATTTAGTCAGCCACCAATTGTGCAAGTTCTCCCACTTAAAAGATGAGAGAGGCCTGTAATTTTCATCATAGGTACACTTCAACTATGACAGACAAAATGAGGAAAAAAAATCCAGAAAATCACATTGTAGGATTTTAATGAATTTATTTGCAAATTATGGTGGAAAATAAGTATTTGGTCAATAACAAAAGTTTATCTCAATACTTTGTTATATACCCTTTGTTGGCAATGACAGAGGTCTTCACAAGGTTTTCACACACTGTTGCTGGTATTTTGGCCCATTCCTCCATGCAGATCTCCTCTAGAGCAGTGATGTTTTGGGGCTGTTGCTGGGCAACACGGACTTTCAACTCCCTCCAAAGATTTTCTATGAGATCTGGAGACTGGCTAAGCCACTCCAGGACCTTGAAATGCTTCTTACGAAGCCACTCCTTCGTTGCCCGGGCGGTGTGTTTGGGATCATTGTCATGCTGAAAGACCCAGCCACGTTTCATCTTCAATGGCCTTGCTGATGGAAGGAGGTTTTCACTCAAAATCTCATGATACATGGCCCCATTCATTCTTTCCTTTACACGGATCAGTCGTCCTGGTCCCTTTGCAGAAAAACAGCCCCAAAGCATGATGTTTCCACCCCCATGCTTCACAGTAGGTATGGTGTTCTTTGGATGCAACTCAGCATTCTTTGTCCTCCAAACACGACGAGTTGAGTTTTTACCAAAAAGTTATATTTTGGTTTCATCTGACCATATGACATTCTCCCAATCTTCTTATGGATCATCCAAATGCTTTCCTAATAATTGCTCCCACAGTTGATTTCTTCAAACCAAGCTGCTTACATATTGCAGATTCAGTCTTCCCAGCCTGGTGCAGGTCTACAATTTTGTTTCTGGTGTCCTTTGACAGCTCTTTGGTCTTGGCCATAGTGGAGTTTGGAGTGTGACTGTTTGAGGTTGTGGACAGGTGTCTTTTATACTGATAACAAGTTCAAACAGGTGCCATTAATACAGGTAACGAGTGGAGGACAGAGGAGCCTCTTAAAGAAGAAGTTACAGGTCTGTGAGAGCCAGAAATCTTGCTTGTTTGTAGGTGACCAAATACTTATTTTCCACCATAATTTGCAAATAAATTCATAAAAAATCCTACAATGTGATTTTCTGGAATTTTTTTCTCATTTTGTCTGTCATAGTTGAAGTGTACCTATGATGAAAATTACAGGCCTCTCTCATCTTTTTAAGTGGGAGAACTTTCACAATTGGTGGCTGACTAAATACTTTTTTGCCCCACTGTACATATACATATGAGATGAGTAATGTAGGGTATGTAAACATTATATTAAGTGGCATTGTTTAAAGTGTCTAGTGATACATTTTTACATACATTTCCATCAATTCCCATTATTAAAGTGGCTGGAGTTGAGTCAGTATGTTGGCAGCGGCCACTAAATGTTAGTGGTGGCTGTTTAACAGTCTGATGGCCTTGAGATAGAAGCTGTTTTTCAGTCTCTCGGTCCCTGCTTTGATGCACCTGTACTGACCTCGCCTTCTGGATGATAGCGGGGTGAACAGGCAGTGATAGCGGGGTGAACAGCTTCTATCCCCCAAGCTATAACAGCTTCTTTTTAGACTGCTGCTACTCGCTGTTTATTATCTATGCATAGTCACTTTATCCCAACCTACATGTATAAACTACCTCGACTAACCTGTACCCCCGCATGTTGACTCGGTACCGGTACCCCCTGTATATAGCCTCGTTATTGTTACTTAATTTTATTGTGTTACTTTTTATTTTTCCTTTGGTTTATTTTGTAAATATTTTCTTGACTCTATTTATTGAACTGCATTGTTGGTTAAGGGCTTGTACGTAAGCATTTCACAGTAAGGTCTACACCTGTTGTATTCAGCGCATGTGACAAATAAAATTGGTTTTATATAGACAGGTGTGTGCCTTTCCAAATCACATCCAATCAATTCAATTTACCACAGGTGGACTCCAATCAAGTTGTAGAAACATCTCAAGGATGATCAATGGAAACAGGATGCACCCGAGCTCAATTTCTAGTCTCATAGCAAAGAGTCTGAATACGTATGTAAATAAGCTATTTAAAAATTAAACAATTATATATAAATTTGCAAAAATTTCTAAAACCGGTGTTCACTTTGTCATTATGGGGTATTTGTGTCGATTGATGCAAAACATTAATGTAATCCATTTTAGAACAAGGCTGTAGAGTAAAATAGACGTGGAAGAACGGAAGGGGTCCGAATGCATGGTAGGAATTATCCAATCTGTTTGGGCAAATTGATGTCCTCTATTTCTGCACATTTGACTAAAAAAGAAAACAGTCTCTCTGAGCCATCAAGCACAGCAACAGTTAACCACCCGCTGGTTACATGGCCCTGAGGTGACAGGGTAGGGTGGGCCAGCGTACACCTGAAATATTACCTGCCAGTTAGCGGACAAGGTTACACAAAGCAACTTAAAGTACGAGTGCATTCATTATTCGTATTGGTATGTCATGACTGTGCGATATTGAACCCACAACCTTGGCGTTGCTGGTGCCACACTTTTACCAAATGAGCACCGAACAGCAGCTGTGTGTGACATCACTAAAGGCTCAGTCAGTCACCTGCTTCCTCTTTCTCATTAATATGATCCAGCCTTACAGTTCTAGACAGGCTACTGATTGGTGCAGGCAGATGTTTTTTTGACAAACCCATTCATACACTAATACACGGTTATTGGATTTCTATGCATCATACGTACATTCTTACAAAGTCAATACTAGCAACCTCACTAAGCCCAACTAACCACGAGTACTGTAAGCCTACTAAAATGTTACCATTGAGAGTAAAAAGAGCACGTCAGGTCACTCAATGAGAATGTAAAAGTGCTTTTAGGTCGTAAAGAAAACAAATAAACTATTGGACTCTTATTACCCTTGGCAGTAGCAGAATGAATGAGTTAATATGTAGTCATTGTGCTGGCTAAATATACTCCTTACAGCCCTCTAACTTACATCAATGGGCTATTCCAAGGTAATGATCAGGATTCTGTGAACCATTTGCGCAAAATATGGAATGGTGTAAAAATGGGTCTGGGAAGCAGGTGCCAGCCAGCCATTCACAAAGTCATAACCTGTCCATATGGTTCCTAGAGAAAAAAAATATCTCATTCCCCCCATTCCTGCGTTACCACAAAGACCTGGCGATGGAAGGGGATAATGCCATTCTTCTTATTCCAGTCTCTTCTCAGAACTTGCTGTGCTTGGAGGGTATAGGAGAGTTAACACTGACTCTAGCTATAGCTAGGTTTCCATACAATTGGTGAGATCTTCATGCGAATATTCTATATCTACATATATCTACATTAAAACAATATGCACATTTTCCCACCAGAGATGTGTTTTTATCTAATTGACTTGTTGCGGGTAAAAGGCTGGGCGTGATGACATAGTGCACATAAAAATAACTTTTGCGGTTAAATTCCCACATACCGATTTAAAAAAGATCTAATTTAAATGAGTTTCCAACCAACTCTACTGATGAACGTGTCCACTCTGATCTTGGGATGAGTGCTCTAGCCAACAACTTGTTCATTCAACAAGGTCAAATCATGATGTCAGTGATCTTTAGGTCAGAAAGTTGGAGTTCTAGAAAGATGCCAGAGTTTCCGACTTGGAATTCCGAGTTGGATGACCGTTCAAAAGGATTTTTCCCAGTCTGAGCTCGTGTTTTACCGAGTTCCCAGTTGTCTTGAACGCACTGTAGTCGGAGATTTCCAAGTTCCCAGTTGTTTTGAGCACGGCATCAGATCCAGACTCATTGCGGAGAAGAAACTAACTTCTGTGGGTGTGGCGTAGCGTTTGAGCAAGGAGTTTGGGTAGCCAGGCAAATCTAGCTCATCACCGTGCACTTTCACCACCCTGTGAAGTTCATCATAACTGACTTCCTCTGTAGCCTTGTAGTGGCAGGACCACACAACTCATTGCGTGACTCCAAGTTTACTTTGATTAGATTATTATATCAATATTTGCGCATAAACTTGTTTCCACCCCCATTTCTCTCATAATACGTTTTACAGACACAAAAAGTTCCCACCTTGTCTAGCGTATTTTGTTTTACCGACAAATTCGCTGTTTCCATCAGGCCTGTTGTGAATGTACTTTTCTCGCATAAAAAGGTTGGATGGAAACCTTGTTTGTAAAAAGAAATTAGAGAGGAATGTTTGGTCATGTTAAAAGATTACCTGAAGATGAATCTAAAAATGTACTATTGCGTTCAGGACTTTTAATTATGGCTGTGACGATACCAGTATGGCAATAATTTTTCCATGATACCATTTTTTTTACGCTAAGCAGGCCAAACTCTTTGGTCCTTTAAAATCCTGCTGTATATAAAATATTATGTGTTCTAGATTAGAAAATAAATAAATATGACTGGATGACAGCATAATGATGTTTGTTTCCAACGTTAGGGCTGTTTTCCTAAAGAAGTTAAATCTGCTTTGTGTTTTGTTTCCTTGCCACGATACTAACGAGTATCGCGATACTGGTATCGCCCCCTGCCCTACTTTTAATGGAAAAAGTCATTCATCCATTTTGGAACAAGATGATTTAGGTAATGGACACAGGTTGAGAAACCGAAACCTGTCTCTGTGCTCTGTTACTGATGAATGTACTTCTAAAAGCTCATAAACCCTCTCCATGTCAAGCATTTTTCTTTCTCTTTCTCATTCTTTTCCCCTTCCATTCATGTCTATACTCTTTTTGTACAATTCACACCCACACCACATGACAGACAGCTAACCATGATCTACCATTGAAAACTTGGGGAAGAACAATTTATTGCTGGGATTTATTCATGGGTTGAAAAGCAGTAATAACAACACAAAATCAAAATGAATGTGCACAACGACTTGAGATTTGCTTAGAATGCGAACTGAACAAGACACAATCAAATATATGAAGTAATAAATAAATACAAAAAATATGTACTGCCAGCCCAAACTGTCATAGAAATGATAGGACTTCAAATGAAAACTGCACAATAAGAGGATAAACATAAAAGAACAGCAACAACCGAAAGGAACATAGACATCACAGTAAAAAAAACATAATCCAGGATCTGAGTAAGGTGCCAGTACTGGGTCTCAAAAATCCACCAGATTCTTTCTTTATTATCAGGTTTCGATTCACTGTTTTTATGTAAAAAACAACAAAAAAAAAAAAACAATCAACGTAATCCAAAATCAGGCCCTAGTACAATATCGATTGACTTCTCCCATTGGTCAAATATTCATGCGTTTTAGAAACACCATCCAAAAACACTAGATTTTCTAACTTATCAACATTTTCCTCCTCTCCTTACAAAAAAAGTACAGCATCGCTTTCTCCAGCCTTTCTCCAATAATCACTTTCTCAACATCAAAAAAAGGTTTGATTTTTGTAATGTATTGTAGTACACCGAGAAAATAAATCAGCTCAAATGATCTGTCTGTACAATACAAAAAAAAAATCGAATGTTATGTACAATATTGACCTGCAAAGGACGACGGCTATGATGCAATAACATATGTAAACATATTTGTTGTTTTGACACAGTTGACTGTGACAAGAGAAAAAAATGCAAAACTTTTTCACATTGGTTAAGTCTTCTTTAGCCACATTGTTTTCAATATTGTACCAAAAATCTCTCAGACATCATGACTTTGAATAAACCTCCACCCACTGAGAAATGGGACAAACAGAATGTAACAAACAGCTGAATCAGTGTTCTATGGAAAACGAAATAAACGGAAATAAAAATGCTATCAGGGATGTAATGTTCTATAAAGTATATAATACAAAAACATAGCATTTTGCCTGCTGCATCCACTCTAGTATGGTTGAATACCCTCTTGATTGTGGATGTCATGCATACTGTAGATTTCAAATCCTTATTTGAGACCGGTGGGGAAAAAGATGAAAAACAATTGAGATACATTACTGCACTACCATTCATTGAGCATTGACTGGTCAGCCCTGACAATGTCTCATTCCTCAAAAAGCATAGGGTGGAAGAAATACACCTTAGCCACCAGACACATACCTTCCCTCATATCAATGCTAGGCATAGAAATGGAAATATTTTATGCTAATTATGTTTTGTCTTTCAAACTGTATCTTTAACTGACCATTCGTTCTTATCTTCAGGTCCCTCACACAGATGCCAGCACCACGTCACATACATCTCACATGCATGCTCAGAATGGCCGAAATGATGGTTGTTTGTTTTGTTATTTTACAGGGTTACAATGGACAAGGTTGTTTACGCCAAGGATCACACATCTCTGACAGTCACTTGGGAGGGATAGCGAAGTAACAGTGAAGTATCTTACACTGCCCAACCTCTGGCAACGACTCCGGACAGAGCTCCGTCATCTCGTCACAACAAGGTCTCTTATAGTAGTGTCCCTATCAGTCTGTTTCTCTGTATGCTTACCATAGTGTGCTTTTAGGTCACAGTACATTTGAAAATGTTTAAACTTGGACTCATTCACTTTGAGTTCTCATGAGCAGATTTTGTTTTCCTTTTTGAATTACAGCTCCCAATATGGTACTGTCAAGCGTTTATTCCTATTTTCTCCAAACAGTTTTTAAATAATTTTTTTGTTTGCATTGGGAATGGTTGATTTTTTTCTATACATAGTATTCCTTGTCCTTGTCTTTCGGTCTCTTGCTGCTGGCTCCCTTGGCACCACTGCCCCCACTGGGCGTTTTATCTTTCACCACGGAGCCGTTGGTCTGTGCCGAGTTGCTGATGTAATTCCGTGTCTCGTCTACCTGGTAGGAGCCTTCGTCTCTGTTCCTGTACTTGTACATGGCGTAGAGGAGGATGAGGATGCAGAGTGCTGCGGCCGAGACGATGCCCACCACCATGCCTGTTGTGCTGCTGGATTCTCGTATCACCTCCGAGGCCCCAGGGGGCACCCGCCTTACGACGGGTACGGTGGGTAACGTGGCAGGCACCGTGCGTAGCATGGGCGAGGTGATGAGGGGCCCGCGGGGCTTGGTGCCGTCCAGGTCGAAGGACGTGGTCGGCAGAGGCAGCAGGACAATGTCCGGCTGTAGGGGTTTGATCACCTCGCGGTTGTCCATTTTCCCGGCGGGCAGTTTGGGCGGCATGCCATCCGAGGGGAGGGACGCCTCCGCTACAGTACCCCCGAGGTTGGGTAGAGGCGGGGTGGGTGTAGTCCTACCCGCCTCTGAGGCTTTGCTAGGCCTCAAGTCCTTGGCCTCCCACTTGGGCGCGAGAGCTTTGTAGCCACCTTCATAGGCCGACGTGGTCAAGATCTTATCTGTTACCAGGGAGAAGGTGGTGTAAAAATCTTCATCGTCAGTGGGGGGCAGGCTAGAGTCGAAAGCTTCGCCAGAGCCAAACCCCGATATCACCATTCCATCATCATCATCATCATCATCATCATCATCATCATCATCATCATCACCACCACCACCATCAAGACCATCATCACAATCATCGCTGCCTCGGTCCGACAAGCAAGGTACCCCCGCCTCAGTGGCCATGGGCAGGGACTCTTTGGTGGCCTCGATAATGGTGAGGACGGGGCGAAGGGTTGGGGGGAGGGGGATGAAAGGAGAATGGGTGGAGACAGGAGGGATGTCTATGGGATCCTCTACAAGTACGGGGATGACTAACTCCCCTCCTGCAAACAGAAACAGAAAAGAGACACGTTAGAGGACATGCATGACGTTCTGAATGCAGACAATAGCTAATCAATCAAACACCGGAAAGTAATTACATCAAACATAAAAAGCAAAGCTCAACAAAAAACAATCAAAAGGAAATCATATCAACATTAAAGAAAAATAATAAAGAACAGAAAATACTATACCAGTGCAAATTCAATGAAACCAGAACCAACCAAACAAGACCATAAACTGAAAAGAAACCATAGCCATAAAAATGTATACATTGCATCAAAAGGCTGCAAGGGATGTGCAAGGGTGAGCCAAAATATCAAACATACTTTTTACCACACCTAAAACTCCTACGCTTGAAGTTCAATAACAAGTGTACTCTTTTTGTGGACAGAGATATCATTATCGTTGCTGGCTCTGTAGCTCTGGAACCTATACACAAGGGTGTAACTGTATTGATTCTGTCTGGTCTAGCGTTGCTAGTGTCTGGCTGTCTGGATACAATATAAACTTGAGAAATACACTGACTGTACAAAATGTTCTTTCCATGACATAGATTGACCAAGTGAATCCAGGTGAAAGCTATGATCCCTTATTGATGTCACTTAAATCCACTTCAATCAGTGTAGATGAAGGGGATTTTTAATCCTTGAGACAATTGAGACATGGATTGTGTATGTGTGCCATTAAGAGGTCCAAGAGGCTTCTAAACAGCTTCTACCCCCAAGCCATAAGACTCCTGAACACCTAATCAAATGACTACCCAGACTATTTGCATTGCCACCCCTATTTACACCGTTGCTACTCTCTGTCGTTATCATCTATGCATAGTCACTTTAATAACTCTACCTACATGTACATATTACCTCAACTAACCTTGCCCCCGCACATTGACTCTGTACCGGTGCCCCCCTGTATATAGTCTCGCTATTGTTATTTTACTGCTGCTCTTTAATTGCTTGTTACGTTTATTTCTTATTCGTATTCGTATTTATTTAAACTGCATTGTTGGTTAGGGCTTGTCAGTAAGCATTTCACTGTAAGGTCTACACCTGTTGTATTCGGCGCATGTGACTAATACAATTTGATTTGATTTGACATGAAGAGGGTGAATGGGCAAGACTAAAGATTTAAGTGCCTTTGAATGGGGTATGGTAGTAGGTGCCAGGCGCACCGGTTTGAGTGTGTCAAGAACAGCAACGCTGCTGGGTTTTTCACGCTCAACAGTTTCCCGTGTGTATCAAGAACGGTCCACCACCTAAAGGCCATCCAGCCAACTTGACACAACTTATGAAAAAAAAAACACCCCCTTATGCCCTCAGAACAGTCTCAATTCGTCAGGGCATGGACTGTACAAGGTGTCGAAAGCATTCCTCAGTGATGCTGGCCCATGTTGACTCCAATGCTTCCGACACCTTGTACAGTCCATGCCCTGACGAATTGCGACTGTTCTGAGGGCATAAGGGGGTGCAACTCAATATTAGGAAGGAGTTCCTAATGTTTTGTACACTCAGTGTATGTTATAACTCAGGGGTGAGGAACTCCAGTCCTCGAGGGCCTGATTGGTGTCACACTTTTTTCCCATCCCTAGCAAACACAGCTGATTAATCAAATTGCATTCTAAACTGAAGATCATGATTAGGTGATTATTGGAGTCAGATGTCTTAGCTGGGGCAAAACTGTGACACCAATCAGGTCCTCGAGAACTGGAATTGCCCACCCCTGTTTTGACTAATAATGCTCAAGTTTTGCTGAAAGGCAAAGATAGCTTGCTCTATAGTCTTGTAGTTTTGTAGCTACTGACTTCTCTGCATTCCTAATATAAAGCAATGGGGCATCAGCATGAAGTGAGAAATTGCTATCCCACGTGGGTTTGGATTATTGGCCAATGTAAATAATAATGGAGATAGAGGTTAACCTTGTCGGGTTCCTCTAGGGTGCAGAGCCCAGGCTAAACTTTCTGCAGTTATTGTTAGGGTCTAATGAAATGAAACTGAGCAAAATATTTCTTCTTATATTCATGTTTTCTCTATGGTGACTTCAGTAGGCTCCCCCACAGACCCTAGCCCCTTGCCTTTTGACTTATCTTATACAGTTACCACAATGGCACAAAGTCACCTGACAGTTCAACAACAACAACTGAATGTTCTGTTTTTATTTATTGTCAAGTGTATTATATCAGTATCAGTTACTGTATGTGTGTTCTTGGCTAGTCTTGGAACATGGCAGTTTGCTATGTATCTATCATTTCTATTACCTTCTCTTGTCCTTTATTATATTATTTTACTATTAGGTTTGTTTCTAAAAAAATTCAAAAGTAACATTCAGATGTCGGTTGAATCTGCATAAACCTCTTGCCAAGGTGGCTAGCTTATACACTGCAAAGGCTCATCACAAACAGGGCACTAAAAGAAGATGCAAATCTCTAATAACAATAAAAATGATACAAAAGAAAACAAAAGGAAAAAAAATAAGTAAAGCAACGCAAACACAGTTAAGACAGTCAAACTGAGAGTTAGAGCAAACTTCTTCAACATTCACAAACTAAAGGCACAGATAGATTTATCCATAAGAAGGATTAGTACGTAGAAAGAGGTGAAATAAAGTCAGCTTGAAAAATCATAATAGAGCCTACAAAAAAATAGTTTTCAAAAGGAAGAAAGCATACCATCAATTTTGTAAACTTACATCAACAAATTGCCCGCATGATTTTGGCAGGAAGAAAACAATTTACAAAAGAAAGTTGTGTGAGAATGCTTTTGGACAAGTTAGGTTAGTTTCTTTTGAACAATTTTGATTAATTGAGTAAGTTATTTCTCTTTTAGACAGGATGGTACAGGGAGGAAACAACACATACATCCACACATCATGACATGAAAAATAATCTTCACCATTCTGTTCAGGATCTTTTTCTTTTGATATAGTCGTTTTTGTTTTTATAAAAAGAAAACTGTACATCTATAGATAAGTCTTGGCTTTGTGAGAGATAAGCTGCTTTTACGTAGCTTCTCCATAAATATCTACAGTCTGATTATTGAGCGTTTTTTTCTCCTTTAACTTGAACTTCGTTGTTCATTAGTTTTGAACGGATGGATCTTATCTTAACTTCTCTATGTAAAGGGGGTTGGGGGGGTGGGGGAGTGGGAGGGGGAGGGCGACCTATGAACAGACTAGGTAAAAAATGACATAGATGGGGGTGAATGTGTACGTCAGTTGCCATGTCCATGTAAAGGTGGCACGAAGCGGCCGGGCGGCATTAGAGCTTTTGGCTGTAAGGAAGGGATGGGGACATACAAACCATGAGCATGTACATGCCCATCTACAGAAGAGAACAGCACCTTCAACACAGTTTTTACAAACCCTAAGCTGCAACTTCTTTCTTTGCCATGCACAAATTAATAATCAATGAATTAATTCTAATCCAAATGTAATCAAAATGAATTGAATAACAGGAAAGAATATATCAGTGTAAGAACAGCTTTGAAACAATTTGAAACAGATAGTGGTGAGGATACTTGCATTTTGGAGTTTTCTTCTATTTTTTCTCAATAAAATGATTTCGTAATTTGTTATTGTAAAATGGGTCAGGTGTTTTGGGTAACCAATCAGAGCTGTGGATTTCCAACCACAGTCGACCAATCACAATCATTAAGAAAAAATGAAGAAATGTACTCAATAAGAATTAAAGTCTTCATAACATTATCAATAGTACTTCTAAGCTAATTATCAGATTGTTAAAGAGTTAATTTGGAGCAATTTCAGTAATTAACATAGATATCCACATATATGTATATTTACATATGTGTACAAACAGACAAATAAAAAAAACAATTGTCAAGCAAGAAATTCAAAGCATAAAAAATTCTCACACACTATCAAAGATGAACAACCAGAAAGCACACACTGAGGTAGACGTAGAGAGGAGGGACAGTTCGTAGGGGAAATTGTCACCACCTTCATATAGTAACTAATAATAATAACATTATTATTAGTTATTTCTTTATGAAATACATATCTGTTGTTAGTATTTTTAAAACACAAAACAGGCGTGCAATCTGGGTGTACGTCAGAGAGAGGTTAGGTAATATTGGACACTTTATATTTTTGTTGTTTTTACCATTAGATTCATGGTTAGTGCATGCTTTAAGTAAGTTGCATTTAGGGAGAGTAATATACAGTAACAGTACAGCAAGCTGGGGGTCATGGTGTCAGGAGGGGGTTAAAGGTCACTAGAGGTCATTGTACCAAAGGCTGTAGGGTATATTGTTTTCAGGCAAAGAACCATTTACTATTATTTACATTAACCATCTGGTAGGAAGAAGGAAAACCATTGGTCATAGTCTTTACCTAATTAATCAACTTGGAAGTTAATTAATTAACGTCGGCTTTTATTAAATGTAGTTTAGTTCAGTTTTATGCTAATGCATAACCAACAGCCTTTGCTTGACAGATAAACAGTGTTCAGACGAAGTTCCACAAGAGGGCACAAGGAGATGGGGCTATCCATACCCCATGGGGACAAGAACATTTCTTTGCTTTTGGCTCTGGAACAGTTCTCTGAGAGACGTGAGTGGATAAAATGGTATATTTATGTTTATCACTATGAAAGAGAGCTTTGGTATCTTTAGTGTTATTGGTTGGTACTTGCCTTAGGATGTCAATGTGCACGTCACGTTATTTAGCCAACAACATACAGGGTCCGTGGATCACCGCCAAGCCCAGGTGTGTAGTCTAGAGACAATGTACTCTGCTCTGTACACCAATTCAGCGTTTCTGTTGCCATTGTGTGGCTATGGTAATGTTTTAATCAGGAATCGGCTACCTGCCTTGTTAGATAAACAGTAGCATCGCTCACTAAGTGATTTCAGAGTCTGTTTATCTCCATCTACCCTGTATCGTCTTGGGCTTCTTTGCATCCGTACACTCACTCCTTCATTCCTGAACATCTAAAAGCTTTTGGCAATTGTTAGCTTTCCTGCTAGATCAACAAAACCTTTGCATCCCATCCGAAGGGAGCTGCCTGGGTGTGAGAGAGTGTGTGTGTGTGTTTGAGTTTCTGAGAGGTGTGTGTGGCTCTGGGAAGCAAAAGCCTGCCAGAGGACCTTGACGTTTTAGTAAACACTTTAATCCTCTGCGTTAGCTCTCTTACCAGCGCTGCACATTTCACAGTGTTTTACCTCAGCGCAAACACTGCACGTTCTAATGAGTTTGCTTAACGAGACGCCGTTCGTATTCGTTTTCTCAGCTAATGTCAAGACGGAGGGGCTTTGTGCTAAGCCTACAGTGTACACTTCAGCAGACCTGGAGGTACACTAGTTAGTGTTTTCTTTCTCTTTTTCTCGCTCTCTTTCTTTCTCCCATGGTGATAAAGTCTCGAGACTAAACAGGGAAGCAGCATGATGCAAGAACATTCTGACGTCATCCCATAAACAAAGTGTTCCTTCAGACAGACGAACGCTGATGTAGGATGCGTCAGACTAGACGGGGCAAAAGCAGATTGAAGAAAACCGTCCTCAACCTCACTAAATCAACTCAAATGTTATTGGTCACGTACACATACATCCACCTGGACATCCGGAGGGAACCAGGATGTTGATCAAAATCTCAGAGCTGCAGTAACTGTCCTCCTCAAGTTTCAAGTTTTATTAGCCGTATGTCCAGGATACACGTGGTAGTTGGAGTTGTCAAACCGGTGAGCAGCTGCTCTTGCAACCCTTCTCACGAAGCCACACCCATCCCACTCACGTGACAAGTTCAGAGCGAGAAAGTGTAGGCTATATAGAAATAATTACACTAAAATTGAAAAATCACAAACAAAATAGTGAGGATTTCTATCAGCCTAATCAAGGTGTAGATTACATCTCACATACCAGTGTTCAAACTTGTAAACAGGGCTGCATGGGATTTCTGTTAATGTGGCAATGTCGGCTTTAGGTGTAATGCCAGGAGCAACTCCACCTCCGACACCGCCAAAACAACTGCTATGCGGATGTCGGATAAAGCGGATCTGATTGAATCGAGCCCTTACTGTCAGAGTTTTAAAATGGATATACAGCACCTGGGCTTATTATAACATACAGGTACATCGGGGGAAGTCTGAGCTTTCTACCAAGCATTAACTTAAAAGTTAATCTTTTCCGCTTGAGGGAAATCTCAGCAGCATACATTTAAGAGAAGATTGACAGCTTGTCAGAATACAGACAGCAAGAAGACTTCACCAGGTTGTGAGGAAGCACCAATGTCCTACTCTACAGGGGTGGGGGGGACTTCTTTTTCAGGGGGGTGTACCTTATCCGGGCGTGTGGGTGGCACGTGCCAGATAACCCAGGGGAGAGATTTTCTTTTCAGGGGGGTGTCCTCCTGCCCTATCCCTTAATGGCAGATAGCTAGGATGTTTTTTTGTCAGATTGTGCTGTCCTTTGTAGGACAGTGTGGCAGGCTGGCTGGGTGCACTCCGGCCTATTAAATTGGCATCCTCCAGCCAGCCACCGTGTTGTAAAGCAGCAAAGCAAGTCCCCTGACGGCCGGTCGATTTGTCGAAGGGCCATTAAGCTCACCTCACCGCTCCGATGACATGTCAGCTGAATAACCTTTAAACTGATCTGTGGCCTGTGTCGAAGTGACAGTCAGTCCGATGGGGCCTGACGACGGCAGCTCCAGCCAGCCAAGGGCCACCGTAATGCCACTAGGCGGGGGAGAGGGAGAGAGAGTCACTGATCCATCCCGCTCACAGTTCACTCTCTCCTCATCGCGCCCGTCGCCCGCCTGACGCCCCCGCTTCGTCCTGGTCCTTCATATCATCAGCACTACCATCAGCGCTACGATAAAGAAATCATGGGCTACATCGCTCCCGATCTAACACAGCCTCCTCAATGGCTTCTCCTTCCCTGTTTCCCTGCTGCCTCATGTGTTAAAGAGACATGCAGAATTAGGTTAGTCCTCCATTAGATCGCTGGGCCTATTCATCGTCGTTGATACGCTAATCTAATGGCTCACGCGGTTACATTTCATAAGATTTTATTACATGTCGTTTCTCCTTCTGCTGGATGGCTGTCCTGTGTCCTCGTTTTATGAGACTGAAAGTGGCGCTGTGAACTCTCTATTGTACCTGTCGACCTGCCACTCTGCTCTTTGGGTTATTTGAAAAAGAATGTACAATGTCGCCAATGTTGCACTGGATAAAAACCTCAGCTAAGTGACTAAAATGTAAATGTGCAATGTAATGATTGGCCGAATTGGTTAGGGTAACCAACGTGATTGATCATCAGCAGCATCTTTTGTAACGATGACCACTCACAAGAGACTTGACCAGCATGGGGATTTCCTGGTTGATCAGTCCCTTTGTCAACTACTGAAGGGGCTAACATCTATCGTAGATTTAGCTGTCTAAACGAGGGTTGATAAGAAAGTAAGTTAGGGGAAGTGTCCTTAATTGTGTTGTCATCTACTTATCGAACCGGTACAGTGCACAACTGTAGTTCTTGAAATGGAGTCAGCCCCAGGTGTAGAATATTCTGTTCTTGTCACCTTCTTGTGGAACTCTCTCAGGATCAGAGGGTAGTTTCAGGTTGACAGTTTTAAAACATAGACAAAACAATCACAGACAAACAGTAAGGACAGACACAACAGGTTGGCAGACATACACAGACAAACACAGACACAGAAACAAGACCAGAAGCATGAGGGGCGACAGTGGCTGGGGTTTAAACCACCACTGTTGCCCCTAAACACATAACACCAGTGGGCAGGGCCGGGCAGGGTTAGCCTGAGAGCAAAGATATGGGTGGAATTAGAAGCATAGAAAATGGCTGCCAATCAAATTCACATGCATTAGCAGAAGGAGGAGGAGTCACCGAGAAAGTTACAGGAGTCTAGTCTACCGTACAGTCACGTACGTATGCATGCTACAAATGCCTTCTACTAGGAGCAACAGATATAGAATAGAAAAACAGATATACTTTGTGGCAATAAAATTATTTTTATGCCATCTGCATTCAAAACAGACATGTATATGCAGAAAGGCTGAGAGAAAGAAGGCGGGGTTGGATGGGGTTGGGTTGGGGTCGGGGTAGGATGTTGTGGGGGCGGGAGTCATTCTTTCACACACAACTTTCTTGAGACAGAATGGGGTTGCCTGCACAAGGCCCAAAAAAGGATGATGGCAAGAAAATATTTTGTTGCCTTTCATTTCCTGTGTTGTAAATCGAAAATGGGGGATGTTTGAGAATCAGTCTTCAATGGCGCAAAAAAAACATAAACAAGAAGATGAGTAGGAGAACTGTTCCTTTTTTTCAACCACCAAAATATCATGCGGCACAAGATGAGGCAAAACGGAGGGAGCAGCTCTATCCTGGTAGATGGACGGATGAGGGCACCAAGATAAACAAATAAATGAGTCCGGACAACTCAAATCATAACAAATGAAACAGTAAGTCAGAAAAGGGTACAGCGGAGGAGAGAGGTCCAGAATGCGCTTCACCATGGAAAATTAAAAGATTCAAATGAAAAAGAAACAAAACAAATAAAAAACAATGTCATGCAACTGTTAACAAAACCGGAAGCAGGGGATCAGAATGAGGACATGAATTTCTGTGTCAACATGGTGAGAGGTATGTATGTATGACTGTGTATGACTAAATGTAGTTTAATATTATCATCACTATATGAGGGGGGGGTACCAAGTTGATTAAATTCTGACTAAAAAGTTCATAGTATACTGTAGTTACTGACTTACTAACATTTTTGCTTTTGAGAAAACTTGGGTTTTAAGTTTTAACGTTACACTTTTAAATTGTTCAAGCTGTCAGCCATGTCCATTTCATATCTTTCAGGGTAAATACAGATGTTGTGACTCCATGACACAAGATAACATAAAGTTATCGTATGCGTGGCTTTGCAGAGGAAATTACTTTTTCCCGACAATAGTCAAATCAAAAAGACCATGTACAAAAAAAAGATAACATTCCTGCTAAAAAACCTTAAGCACAATTTCCACGCAACGAATGTTACAAGAAAACTACAATATGACAAAGCTCTAGAGATTATAAACTGTGGAATTACTTCCTTATCCCTGTGCACATATACAGAAACCTATCTCAAACCTAAATATATAAATAAATAAGCAGAATCGTCGATCCATGATCTTCTACCAGGAATAACAGAATAGGCGAATACAGCATTTCAAATGGTCTTAATGGAATCTGCTTCACATTGTGCTCGGTGAAAAGTGGACATATGTTTCGTAATTAGCCCGGGCATATTTAGGCAGATTAGTGGGGCATTAATTAGTGTTCTATGATGGCATTTTGAAGGACAGCCCAGTAATTAAAACGATTTTGCTCGCTAGTGAATGACTGCCACAGGGCTTCAGGGGAGGAGAGAGGGGGAAGAGGTCATTCACACCATAGATATACACTCACTGGAAAGTTTACTAGGTACACCCATCTAGTACAGGGTTGGACCCCCCTTTGCCTCCAGAACAGCCTGAATTATCCGGGGGCATTCTACATGGTATTGGTAACATTCTACAGGGATGTTGGTCCATGCTGATGCGATGGCATTAAGTAGTTGCTGCAGATTCATGCTGCGAACTGCCCGTTCCATCTCAGCCCAAAGATGCTCTATTTGGTTGAGGTCTGGGGACGGCGCAGGCCACTCAAGTAAACTGAACTCACTGTCATGTTCCAGGCGATGTTTTTCCACTTCTCAGTTGCCCAGTGTTGGTGATCGCGTGCCGACTGGTGCCGCTTCTTCTTGTTTTTAGCTGATCGGAATGGAACCCACTGCAATAGCCCATCCGTGACAAGGATCGACAAGTTGTGCATTCCCGAGATGCGTTTCCGAGATGTTCTGAGACATTATTTGTGTGATTGTGGCCCCGCCTGTTAGCTTGCACGATTCTTGCCATTCTCCTTCAACCTCTCATCAACGAGCTGTTTTCACCCACAGGACTGCCGCTGACTGGATGTTTTTTGGTTTGTCGCACCATTCTCAGTAAACCCTAGTAATTTCTATTTCTGTGCTGGTTCACCCACTGAAGCAGACAGTATTAGTTAGTAGTTATTCATTCTCAGGAGCAATAGGAGTCCATCTGGGTTTATTATCAGACAACACAACTGGCTAAGCTCTGTTGGGTACATGATTGACAGCTTGATATGAATATTAACATGCATAAAACCCTAAAACCAAGTCGTCTCAAAACAAGTGACTTTTTTCCATTTAAAACACACTTAATTATCACCACTGGTGTAATGTGTTATGATTATTTCACACTACTGTAGAGGGAAGTGAGAGTTAGTGCCTTCAGAAAGTATTCATACCCCTTGACTTGTTCCACATTTTGTTGTGTTACAGCCTGAATTCAAAATTGATCCAAAAATAAATAAATGGACAAATTGGGAAAAATATTTTTTGACATTTTTGCAAATGTATTGAAAATAAATATCTCATTTATTTAAGTATTCACACCCCTGTGCTATGACACTCCAAATTGAGCTGGCTATCCGACCAAACCCAAGCAACCGGTATTGTGAATACTTATGTAAATGAGATGTTTCTGTATTTAATTTTTTATACGTTTGCAAAAATGTCTAAAAACATATTTTCACTTTGTCATTATGGGGTACTGTGTGAAGATTGGTAGAAATGATAATATGTATTTAATCAATTTTGAATTCACGCTGTAACACAACAAAATGTGGAATAAGTCAATTCATATTTTCTAAATTCCCTGTACATCTCACTTTAACCTGGTGTCAAAACTATATGTGTTATAGGAGGGGAGAGAGAAGAACGATGCGCACAGAAATTCGAGGATATCTGTTCTCTATTAGAATGTTTCAGGTAAGGCAAGCCTCCGACGTATAAGGAAACAAAGGAACAAACAGGAGAACGAGAGAGGAGGAGGACTGGGTCCGTTGCAGTTAGTCTGCCACACATCACAGTATCTATGCTGAAAGCATTTTGTTCTTCGAAAAATAGACCTCAAAATGTATCCTTTGTGGAGAAGACGCACACACACGCACAGCAAGAAACATGTCAACCATATAAAACAGGACAGATACATTTTGAAGCATCAGTTTGGACAGGTGAACATGGAGCTTGATACTAATTTTGTACTTTTTGATTGAAAGTTTGCTCTCTTGAATGCTGAGAGAACAAAATTAGTATTAACTGTTTTTACCATGTTAACGACCAAAGGCCCCATAGCTAAGTGTAACTTAAATTAGAGACTATACTAAAACTATATCACTGACTATAGGCTATCACGCTATACTATATGTGGGTGTGTCTAGAACTATGTATATATGCAGTTACTTACAGTTTGGAGCCTAAACATAACTTCAAACTTTTCTACAAAGGGCATGCTAAGGATATTATCTTACTTTCATCCAACTCCAAAGTGCTTAGAGCTCTTTCGACTTTCCATTTAGCTAAAACCTTAGACTCGTGCTACTGTGTCTCTTGGTGCTTTTAGGAAGTCTTTTGAAGTTACACTTTAGGCTCCCGTGGGACATGATGCTTAGAGGAGAACGATCCTCTTTTTGGTTTTGGTTGCAAATCAAAGTAAGAAAGAAAGAAAGACTGGTAGGTCTGAGCAAGCACAACTCGACACACCCATCCCACCTGCGTGTCCGGAATCACACTCCTCCAGATCCTCGTCGTCGCTGGAACACTCCGCCGACGATACTATGTCATCTGTCGTCTGCTGGTGGAAGGGAGACGCAGAGACACACAGAGACAAATAGAAAGAGAGAAGACATCAAAGAACGTGGTGAGACTGAACAGCACATTGAGTCACGAACACACACTGTGAATCACCACAAGTTAAAGATATCTGTATGGAAGCTGTTTTGAATCAGCCGAGCCGAGAAAATCTTAACAAAGTCGACAGTTCTCGATTTCCTTGTCCCAAATCGTTTATTCCGTCCATCCTCAACCCCAGGACGTGGGTGCTCATATTACACCATGACTCCCTAGTCGATCCTGGCCTGCGTTTCTCGGTTGTCATAGGAAAAAAATGCCGACACGCAAACAGCGAGCTGTTTTATTAGAGGGCACATTATTATGTGGAGAAACACCAAAAAAGAGGCGCAGAATATGGACCCGCAAATGGCTGGACAGACTTGAACTTTTAGGGTAATGATATCACTTTTTTAATAGAAAACCAGGTTGCTATAGGGGAGAGGCTATTTTATTCCAGCCTTTATCTTTTTGGTTTCTGTCATGGTAGGAGGTAATATTGAAAAGGCTGCGTTCTCTCCAAGGCTTCATCAATCTGTCTTCCGTTACCTCGGTCCACATGGTGCGTGTTGTTGTTGCTTTCCTCTTCACCATGATTGGGCGAGTTTGTTTAGCAGGTCCCGGTATCCCCGGTGGGCGGACTTTTCACTTAAAGACTAATTGAATGGTCTAAATTGTACAAACTCCGCCCACCCGGGGCACCGGTCCACGCAAAACGAACCCACACATTGTTTTGGTCTCACGTGCTGAGTGCTTCTTGGCTATTGGCAGTAGTCCTTGCCCAATCTCGTCGTGGCACTCCTCATACTACAATATGCACGTAAATCGGTGCGTCCTTGATATGCTCAAACTACACGATTTCCGACGTACTGATCCTAGCCCAAGTTCATAGGATTTGACCCTGAACAGGAACATTTGTCGGGAACGGCAAAAACGTGGCAGATTTGTGGCAAAATGGTGTTGTGTATGCCCGGCAACAATCTCCTACTACCATCCCACTCAAGGACATCTAGCCAGCTTATACTGTACGGTACGTTTCCAGAATATTCCACCCCGGGCTGAGCTTCCTACAGTATATCATCTCAAGTCAAACATCTTTCATTGTGTTTATTATTCTTTACATAGCGTTCTCTCCTCCCTCTCTGCCTACAGATTGTTTTCCTTTTAGCTTTCCTCTCCTTCCTGCTCAAGTTATTTACAGCCTGCTCCTCCTCTCCACCTTCCTCTGCAATCAATGGCCTCTCATGAAACACCCAGAGCCACAGATCAGCCTTGTCCTACTGAAATGCTGTGATTTGTGCAGCAGAGAGGGGGAATGGTCGGGGGACGGCGTGTGGGTCCCAAATGGCACCCTATTCCCTATTTAGTGCACTACGTTTGACCAGGGTCCATAGGGCTCTGGTCAAAATTTGTGCACTATATAAGGAACAGGGTTCCATTTGGGATGCAGACGGATTTGAGGCGATTGCCGACCGGTTGGATTATCAGCCAACCTCCACTATCCCACAATTCAGATTTATCCCCTCGCCTCTTCTCTCGGGCCTCACCTGGGGAGGACAGAGAGGTCGTATTTCAGCATGGCGGGGAGCGGCGTTTATTAGAAGGGATCAGCAGGTAGATAAAATAAGAGGTGTCACAGAGCAGGGTTATGAAATCACAGCGCTGATTGAGTTTGCAGAGCTGGACCACCACACTGCCTGCTAGGCTCTAAATATCATTGAGTTTGACAGACTAATGAAACGCGGCTGCTGCTGCCGACACCTCCTCCGCCATCTCCATGATAGCTGTAGCCGCCCAGGAGAAGGCAGGCAGGCAGTTAGGCTCACCACCATGGCCCTGATATGCCTGCGAATACACACACTCCACGGTTAGGGAGTCTATTTATTATAAATATATTCACACACACACACACACACACACACACACACACACACACACACACACACACACACACACACACACACAGAGACAGAGAGACAGAGAGACAGAGAGACAGAGAGAGACAGAGAGAGAGAGAGAGAGAGAGAGAGAGAGAGAGAGAGAGAGAGAGAGAGAGAGAGAGAGAGAGAGGTTATGTGTGTGTGAGAGAGAGACCGAATTGCTGTAAAATATATAATATACAGTCCATTCGGAAAATATTCAGACCCCTTGACTTTTTCCATATTTTGTTACGTTACAGCCTTAATCTAAAGTGAATAAAAACCCAGAAATAGCTTATTTATGTAAGTACTCAGACCCTTTGCTATGAGACTCGAAATTGAGCTCAGGTGCATCATGTTTACATGGATCATCCTTGAGATGTTTCTACAACTTGATTGGAGTCCACCTGTGGTAAATTCAATTGGTTGGACATGATTTGGAAAGGCACACACCTGTCTAAGGTCCAATGGTTGGCAGTGCGTGTCAGAGCAAAAACCAAGCCATGAGGTCGAAGGAATTGCCCGTAGAGCCCCGAGACAGGATTGTGTCGAGGCACAGACCTGGGAAGGTTACCAAAACATTTCTGCAGCATTGTAAGTCCCCAAGAACACAGTGGCCTCCATCATTCTTAAATGGAAGAAGTGTGGAACCAACAAGACTCTTCCTAGATCTGGCCGCCCGGCCAAACTGAACAATCGGGGGAGAAGGGCCTTGGTCAGGAAGGTGACCAACAACCCGATGGTCACTCTGGCAGAGCTCTAAAGTACCTCTGTGGAGATGGGAGAACCTTCCAGAAGGACAACCATCTCTGCAGCACTCCACCAATCAGGCCTTTCTGGTAGAGTGGCCCGACGAAAGCCACTCCTCAGTAAAAGGCACACGACAGGTCGCTTGGAGTTTGCCAAAAGGCACATAAAGGACTCTCAGACCATGAGAAACAAGATTCTCTGGTCTGATGAAACCCAGATTAAACTTTTTGGCCTGAATGCCAAGCGTCACGTCTGGAGGAAACCTGGCACCATCCCTATGGTGAAGCATGGTGGTAGCATCATGCTGTGGGGATGTTTTTAAGTGGCAGAGACTGGGAGACTAGTCAGCATCAAGGCAAAGATGAACGGAGCAAAGTAGAGAGAGATCATTGATGAAAACCTGCTCCAGAGCGCTCAGGACCTCAGACTGGGGCAAAGGTTCACCTTCCAACAAGACAATGACCCTAAGCACACAGCCAAGACAACGCAGGAGTGCCTTCGGGACAAGTCCCTGAATGTCCTTTAGTGGCCCAGCCAGAGCCCGGACTTGATCCCGATCGAACATATCAGAAGAGACCTGAAAATAGCTATGCAGCAACGCTCCCCATCCAACCTGAGAGAGCTTGAGAGGATCTGCATCGAAGAATGGGAGAAACTCCCCAAATACAGGTGTGCCAAGCTTGTAGCATCATACCCAAGAAGACTCAAGGCTGTAATAACAGCAAAATGTGCTTCACCAAATTACTGAGTAAATGGTTTGAGTACCTATGTAAATGTGATATTTCAGTTTTAAAAAATATATATAAATTAGATAAATGTCTAAAAAACGGTTTTTGCTTTGTCATTATGGGGTATTGTGTGTAGATTGATGAGGGGAACAAAACAATATAATCCATTTTAGAATAAGGATGTAACGTAACAAAATGTGGAAAAAGTCAAGGGGTCTGAAAACTTTCAGACGGCACTGCATATGATCTGATTAATTGAAGTCACATTATGTGTGTAAAAAGCCGGTGTATTCCTGAGAGAAGATATTGCTTGCAAGTTATTCTGATAGCAAATGCAGGAAAGGACACAGAGAGAAGAGAAGAAAACTAACTCAGAGTTTAAAACAAAGGCTATTCCACCAATCTCTGTCTCTCCCTACACATCTCAGCTCACTATCCATCCAAATCGTACAGCTGCCTTGGATATATTTTTCTAGGTCTTTTGTTGCAGAAAAACCTCAACTAGCCTGTACCCCCGCACACTGACTCGGTAACGGTGCCCCCTGTATATAGCCCCGTTATTGTTATTCTTATTGTGTTACTTTTTAGTATTACTTTTTCCTTTAGCCTACTTGGTAAATATTGTCTTGTTTTTGAACTGCACTGTTGGTTAAGGGCTTGTTAAGTAAGCATTTCACGGTAAAGTCTACACTTGTTGTATTCGGCGCATGTGACAAATAAAGTTTGATTTGATTTGTTTTCCATCCCAAAATATCCTTATGCCTGTACCCATCGACTTGTATGTAACCCATGCTTGGCACACTGTGCACACTGAACATGTTTGAAGCATGTGTGCCTGAGGGGGTCTCTGCCCTGAGGGAGTCTCTGCCCTGAGGGGTCTCTGCCCTGAGGGGGTCTCTGCCCGGAGGGGGTCTCTGCCCGGAGGGGGTCTCTGCCCTGAGGGGGTCTCTGTCCTGAGGGGGTCTCTGCCCGGAGGGGGTCTCTGTCCTGAGGGGGTCTCTGTCCTGAGGGGGTCTCTGTCCTGAGGGGTCCTCTGCCCAGAGGGGGTCTCTGCCCGGAGGGGGACTCTGCCCTGAGGGGGTCTCTGTCCTGAGGGGGTCTCTGCCCTGAGGGGTTCTCTGCCCTGTGGCTCTCACCTGTTCTCCAATACGTCTCACAGCATAGAGATGTCGGAGTCCAGGAACAAATGTACCACATTCTCACAGCAGAGGGAACCTACGTCTGAGTTGGAAAACAAACCCACAACAGGACAAGAGGAGATTGGCCACCGTGCGACAGGCAGTGGGGTGCTCTGTCAGGAAGTAGAGGGATGGCGAGATGGTGGGTTGATGCTTTCTGTCTGAGTCTAGAGACAAACCCACAACAGGACCATAGGAGATGTGACAGGCAGCAGGGTGTTGTGTCAGGCAGTAACAAAGCTATCATGGCTCTCAGCCTGGGAAATGAGTCTCTTACTGGGCTTTGTAATCTCTCTCCTCTCTCTGACCCAACCTCACACAGAGGCCAGAATACTAGCAGAACTGAAAAAGAAAAGACTTGAGCCTTTGGGGTTTGACAAAATAAGGAAAATCTGTGTTGGTTCCTTCACTTTCTACAAGCTTGATGAAAGTTCAATGTGGCCAGGTTCTGAATCATGCATATCCTCTATTTTTGGAACTTAACGCAGATCAGACTTCCTGACATAGATTATATTCAAAGTCAAATCCACAATGATTTTAACTGAGATGTTTGAGATAGTCTAGTCTTCTGAGGATTTGATCCTCACCTTTACGCTGATGCTAAACCAATGAACTGATGTCTGCATTATGAATCACACACCTGTCTCCTAGACGGTCAGAAACATCAATCATTTCAATGCCTGTGCATTGAAGACAGCAATAGTGTTTCCTGCCTATGTATTATGCTATAGTGTAGAATAATGATGTGCATGGCCGGCAGGACTACAGAAAGGGATTTCACAGCTGAAGGAATCCAATTCTCAGGCTAAATCTCCATAGCATAGAGTGGGATATATTTTGGCAGCAAAGTGATTTATTTTTACTGCAATTATTCTCAACAAACTGTCTCATCTTAATTTCTGGAAGCGAGAGTGAGTGTGTGTGGTGGATTGTGTGTGCATGAGCCGAAGGGGATTACAGGGTGGCGGTGCAGTGTGTGTGCTTGTGTGTGTGTGTGTGTGTGTGTCTGCGCCTGTGTACATACGTGTGTGGCCATGTGAGTTTGCGTAATGTGAATGATTCAAGGCTATTGTATATCTGACATACACCATATAATGCGGTTACATCATCTTTAAACAACAAAGAAACAAGACAAAATCGAGACCGAGACTACAGAGCTCATTATAACAGCCGTTACCTTTGACGTGGGTATTCTAAAAGGATCCCACTGAGATCAAATACAGACAGCTTCCGACACACATGCACGCACCCACCGTAAACACGCACACACACACACACACACACACACACACACACACACACACACACACACACACACACACACACACACACACACACACACACACACACACACACACACACACACACACACACACACACACACACACACACACACACACACACACACACACACACACACACACAGCCTAGCCATTCTCCTTGTGGTGCTACAAAATGGTGGACATGGACGATTCTCCATCCCTGTCTGTTTTTAGGGAACTAATCAGTGCTTCTAAGAGTCTCAGAATCATCATCCAGCCTTGCGCTGCAGCCACCATTATCAGGCCGAGCATATAATTACCACCGGCAACTGAAGAAATCACCAGCTAGATGCGCAATCAGGCTTGACCCTCCAAAAAAAGGTGTCGATTTTAATCACATTCAGAACAAAATGTTGAGCTAAAAACTAGAAAAGGCTCTTATCATATTCACTTTGAGGATGATAAATATTAAAATATTCAAATATTCACTGATGTTTCACACATTGTTTCGCTCAGTTTGGAGCACAGAATGAAAACGGTATCTCTATGGTTTGGACGGAGTATGAGAACCACGTTTAACAGTTAAGTTATTTTGTAGGAGGACAGGAGAGCACAACTTTCACGGGAACACGGGAAGTGCTTTCACAGTTTCATCCATCTCTCTCACACCTGAGGTTAGTGAGGCATGGCCGGTGAGGCGCTGTGAGAACACCACAGCCCACTACAGCTACACCATGACACTGAGAGGTGCTCATAGTCAAGGCCACTGCCATTATAGTTACACAACCGTAACATAATCGACCACACCTGTGTCTTTGTTAAAAGCTGTAACAAAGAGAGAGAAAGACAGAGAGAGTAAAATTAAACATACATTTTTTTTCCAACATAATAGTACAAGAGAGAACACACTATACTTTATTTAATTGAACTGTAGTTGAATGTGTTGGACATCCCAGAACCATTTATTTATTTACATTTGGATATGTACCGCTCTGGGCCATCCTATATTGCGGTGATCTGATAAGCTGGGTATAAGCCCTACTACAGCCATACACTCTGCATGGTGAGACAGTAGAAAGGCAAACATGCTGTAACACTGTCATTTCCCCCTGGGTCTGTAAGAACAACACAACACATCTCTAGCTCAACAGGATCTCTGCCCCGGGTTCTATATTAATTATAAGATGGCATAGCCCTGTGTCAGAACCTAGGGAAAGAGATGGTCAAATGTGCTCGTATATTCATATACGGTGACATATCACAAAGCAGGGGTTGTTACATATTACACATTACGCCTAGACTGTTATCTGAACAAATACCCTGCTCCGCTTTCTACCCAGAGGAAACAGAGGGAAAAGCCTTTGAGGTAGAAGACAACAGCATACATCTACAAGGCCACATATCATCTCAACCATCGAAACCCAATTTGCTTTATTTATAATGCAACAACAGAACCCCTACGGCGGAGAGATCGTTTTTTGGCGGGTGAAAACAAAGGAAGCATGAACAAATTCTAACTCAAGTGCTCTCTTTTATAGCCTACGACCATTTCCATTGATATCATCTAGCTGAGTGAGTTGTTGTCGTGGAGATCAGAGTGGCCACAGTAGAGGAAGGGAGGAAAGGCAAATGTAAGACACGGAATAAGAAGTTCCTGTTCCCTGGAGCACATTGTAGCGGTAATCACGTAGTAATCAAAAGAAGTGTTAAACAAACCAAAATAGATTTTATATTTGAGATTCTTCAAAGTAGCCACGCTTTGCCTTGATGACTGCTTTGCACACTCTTGGCATTCTCTCAACCAGCTTCCTGAGGTAGTCACCTGGAATGCATTTCAATTAATAGGTGTGCCTTAAAGTTATTTTGTCAAATTTATTTTCTTCTTAATGTTTGAGCCAATCAGTTGTGTTGTGACAAGGAAGGGTTGGTAAACAGAAGATGCCCTATTTGGTAAAAGAACGAGTCCATATTATTGCAAGAACAGCTCATATAAGCAAAGAGAAATGACAGTCCATGATTACTTTAAGACATGAAGGTCAGTCAATAAGTATGCTCTCTCTAATTCTCTCTTTCGTTCTCTCTCTCGGAGGACCTGAGCCCTAGGACCATGCCTCAGGACTACCTGGCATGATGACTCCTTGCTGTCCCCAGTCCACCTGGCCGTGCTGCTGCTCCAGTTTCAACTGTTCTGCCTGCTGCTATGGAACCCTGATCTGTTCACCGGATGTGCTACCTGTCCCAGACCTGCTGTTTTCAACTCTCTAGAGACCGCAGGAGCGGTAGAGATACTCTTAATGATCGGCTATGAAATGCCAACTGACATATACTCCTGATGTGCTGACTTGCTGCACCCTCGACAACTACTGTGATTATTATTATTTGACCATGCTGGTCATTTATGAACATTAGAACAACATTAGAACATTTGAACATCTTGGCCATGTTCTGTTATAATCTCCACCCGGCACAGCCAGAAGAGGACTGGCCACCCCTCATAGCCTGGTTCCTCTCTAGGTTTCTTCCTAGGTTTTGGCCTTTCTAGGGAGTTTTTCCTAGCCACTGTGCTTCTACACCTGCATTGCTTGCTGTTTGGGGTTTTAGGCTGGGTTTCTGTACAACACTTTGAGATATCAGCTGATGTACGAAAGGCTATATAAATACATTTGATTTGATTTTGATTTGAATCCGTAAACTTTAAAGAACTTTGAAAGTTTCTTCAAGTGCAGTCGCACAAACCATCAATCTCTATGATGAAACTGGCTCTCATGAGGACCGCCAGAGGAAAGGAAGACCCAGAGTTACCTCAGCTGCAGAGGATAAGTTCATTAGAGTTACCTGACTCAGAAATTGCAGCCCAAATAAATGCTTCACAGAGTTCAAGAAACAGACACATCTCAACATCAACTGTTCAGAGGAATCAGTCCTTCATGGTCGAATTGCTGCAAAGAAACCACTACTAAAGGACACCAATAAGAAAAAGAGACTTGCTTGGGCCAAGAAACACAAGCAATGGACATTAGACCGGTGGAAATCTGTTCTTTAGTCTGAGTCCAAATTTGAGATTTTCGGTTCCAACCACCGTGTCTTTGTGAGACGCAGAGTAGGTGAACGCATGTATAGTTCCAACCGTGAAGCATGGAGGAGGTGGTGTAATGGTGTGGAGGTGCTTTTCTGGAAACACTGTATGTGATATATTTAGAATTCAAGGCACACTTAACCAGCATGGCTACCAAAGCTTTCTGCAGCGATACGCCATCCCATCTGGTTTGCGCTTAGTGGGAATATCATTTGTTTTTCGACAGTGTCACGATTGTCTTCTTTAGAGAGAGTGGACCAAGGCGCAGCATGATATGAATACATCTTCTTTTTTTTATTATAAGAAGACGTAACACGAAACACTTATACAAACTAACAAAACAACAAATGACCGTGAAGCTACAAACGCAAGTGCACACACAAACTACTTACTGTAACGGTTCTCCATGGATAGAACCAAAATGCAGCTTCTGAAGTTGACATAATTTATTTACAGAAAAGACGAAAAAACACGAACTTCACTATAACTAACAAAACAACAAACGGAGTAGACAGACCTGGACGACGAACTTACATAAACACGAAGAACGCACGAACAGGGAAAATAGACTACACAAAATGACGATGTACAAAAACAAACCGAACAGTCCCGTATGGTGACGACAAACACTGACACAGGAGACAACCACCCACAACGAACACTGTGAAACAACCTACCTAAATATGACTCTCAATTAGAGGAACGCCAAACACCTGCCTCTAATTAAGAGCCATACCAGGCAACCCTAAACCAACATAGAAACAGACAACATAGAATGCCCACCCAAACTCACGTCCTGACCAACTAACACATACAACAAACTAACAGAAATAGGTCAGGAACGTGACACTTACGTTCAACATAGACATAGAAAATGACCCACAAACAGCTAAAGCCTATGGCTGCCTTAAATATGGCTCCCAATCAGAGACAACAATAACCAGCTGTCTCTAATTGAGACCCAATTCAGGCAACCATAGACTTTCCTAGACACCTACACTGAACATTAAACCATCTATTCTACTAAACCCCCTAAACCAAACAACACCCTAGACAATACAAAAAACACATACTTCACCATGTCACACCCTGACCTAACTAAAATAATAATGAAAACAAAGATAACTAAGGCCAGGGTGTGACAGACAGAACAATGACCCAACACACCCCCAGGCTAAGTAAGAGCTATTTGACCAAAAATGAGAGTGATGGAGTGCTGCATCAGATGTCCTGGCCTCCACAATCATCCAGATTGACTGACCTTCATGTCTTAAAGTATTGATGGAATGTCGTTTCTCTTTGCTTATTTGAGCTGTTCTTGCCATAATATGGACTATGTCTTTAACCAAATAGGGCTTCTTCTGTATACCACCCCTACCTTGTCACAACACAACTGATTGACTCAAAAGCATTAAGGAGGAAAGAAATTCCACAAATTAAGAGGTTAACTTTCAACAAGGCACACCTGTTAATTGAAATGCATTCAAGGTGACCTTATGAAGCTGGTCGAGAGAATGCCAAGAGAGTGCAAAGCTGTCATCAAGGCAAAGGGTGGCTAATTTTAAGAATCTCAAATATTTGTTAAACACTTTTTTGGTTACTACATGATTCCATGTAGAATGTAGAAAATAGGAAAAATAAGGAAAAACCCTGGAATGAGTAGGCGTGTCCAAACTTCTGACTGGCACTGTATATTCCATGGGTTATAAATACATCCACTTTATATACAAAAATATGTATAATGTACAACACCCCTTCAAATTGGTGGATTTGTTTATTTCAGCCACACCCATTGCTGACAGGTGTATAAAATCGAGCACACAGCCATGCACTCTCCATAGACAAACATTGACAGTAGAATTACTTTACTGAAGAGCTCAGTGACTTTCAACGTGGCACCGTCATAGGATACCACCTTTCCAACAAGTCAGTTCGCCAAATTTCTGCCCTGCAAGAGCTGCCCCGGTCCTCACTAAGTGCTGTTATTGTGAAGTGGAAAAGTCTTGGAGCAAGAATGGCTCAACCGCGAAGTGGTAGGTCACACAAGCTCACAGAACGTGACCGCCGAGTGTTGCTGAAGCATGTAGCGTGTAAAAATCGTCTGTCCTCGGTTGCAACACTCACTACCGAGTTCGAAACGGTCTCTGGAAGAATCGTCAGCACAATAACAATTCATCGGGAGCTCCATAAATTTTGTTCCCATGGCCGAGCAGACCAAGAAGCCTAAGATCACCATGCGCAATGCCAAGTGTCGGCTGGAGTGGTGTAAAGGTCAACACCATTGGATTCTGGAGCAGTGGAAACGTGTTCTCTGGAGTGATGAATCACGTTTCACCATCTGGCAGTCCGTCGGACTAATCTGGGTTTGGTGGATGCCAGGAGAACGCTACCTGCCCCATTGCATAGTGCCAACTGTAAAGTTTGGTGGAGGATGAATAATGGTCTCGGGCTGTTTTTCACGGTTCGGGCTAGGCCCCTTAGTTCCAGTGAAAGGAAATCTTAATTCAAGAGCATACAATTACATTCTAGACAATTCTGTGCTTTCAACTTCTTGGCAACAGTTTGGGGAAGACCCTTTCCTGTTTCAGCATGACAATGTCCCCGTGCACAAATCGAGGTCCATACGGAAATGGTTGGTCGAGATTGGTGTGGAAGAACTTGACTGGCCTGCACAGAGCCCTGACTTCAACCCCATCGAACAACTTTGGGATGAATTGGAACGCCGACTGCGTGCCAGGCCTAATCACCCAACATCAGTGCCCGACCTCACTAACGCTCTTGTTGCTGAATGGAAGCAAGTCCCAGCAGCAATGTTCCAACAGTGGAAAGCCTTCCCAGAAGAGTGGAGGCTGGTATAGCTTCAAAGGGGGGACCAACTCTATATGAATGTCCATGATTTTGGAATGAGATGTTCAACTAGCAGACGTCCACATACTTTTGGTCATGCACCGTACGTACAGCACATTTTGTTTTACACAACAGACACAAGGCACGACCGCCATGACAATGACCAGGAAAGCTCCTGGAAAACTGAAGCCAGGCTCCCACTCTCCCTTCCCCTCTTCTCCTCTCTACCCAGTCTCGTCTTCTCTTCCCTTTCTCCTCTCCTCTCCACTCTTCTCCTCCCCTCTCTCCTCTTCTCTCTCTCTCTCCTCTCCTCTGCTTTCCTCTCTCCTCTTCTCTCTCTCCTCTCCCCTCCTTTCCTCTTGTCCCTCTCTCCTCTCATCTCCCCCCTCTCCTTTCCTTTCCACTACTATTACATTGTAGTCATTCAACAGACATTCTTAACCAGAGCGACATACAGATAGTGCATTCATTTGAAGATAGCTAGGTGAGACAACCACATATTACAGTCGTAATAAGTACATTTTTCCTCAATAAAGAAGTTATCAGCAAAGTCTGTGCAAAAGTTAGTCTCCTCTCCTTCCCTCTTCTCTTCTCCACTCCACTCCTCTCCCCTGGTCTCCTCTCCCCACCCCCCTCCTCTCCTCCTCTTCCCTCTCTCCTCACACCTGGTCTCCTCTCCCCGCATCACCCCCTCCTCTCCACTCTCCTCCTCTTTCCTCTCTTCTCTCCTCCACTCCCCTCCTCTTCCCTCTCTCCTCTCCTCCACTTCCCTCTCTCCTCTACACCTCTCATCTCCTCTCCTCCACTCTCCTCCTCTTCCCTCTCTCTTCTACTCCTGTCTCCTCTCTCCTCTTCACTCTCCTCCTCTTCCCTCTCTTCTCTAGTCTTATCTCCTCTATCCTCTCCTCCACTCTCCTCCTCTTCCCTCTACCTCCTGTCTCCTCTCCTCTCTTCCACTCTCCTCCTCCTCCTCCTCTTCCCTCTCTCTACTCCTGTCTCCTCTCCTTTCCCCCAGATAGTCATCTCCTTGCCGGAAGCTTTCATTTCGATTGGCTCATGTCTTGATCTGTGTTATCATGTCCAATCTTGGCTTTGACAGGACGACAAGGGAGAGGCTTGTATTACAAGGGGAATCGATGTCATTCAGCCATATAACTATCAATAGGCTGACACAACTATTTTCACTCTCTCCCTCGCAGATAGATGAGAGAAGATAAAGACAGGAGGAGAGGAGGGTGGGAGGTAGGGTCATGTATGTGATGGCCCATATACTGTATGCTATGAGCTGCAACGAGAGGTTCCGGAAGTGGATTCTCAATCCTCGTTACCCATGGTGATATCAAATATTTGCGAGAGCAATGCTGTGCAACGTAAAAATTATATTTTCTACCGAGAATGCAAAACAATCTGTGTGTTAATGAAGTGCCCATCAGTTATGAATGTTTCAACCTCTGTGTTGAGAAGTCACGTTTTTATCATTAGTTTCTGTTTCAAAAAGCACCAAAACCTACACTGATCATGAGCCTCGCGGTCTGTATCGTTCAATCACAGAGTAGATACAAGTCACGTGATCTGTTAGCAAACACATGAGCCATCACGTGTTCACTAACCGATCACGTGACTTGTATCTGCTCTGTGATTGGACGACACAGACCGCAATGCTGTAAAGGATAAGTAGTTCGTTTGCCCCCTAACTCTGGCATGTACACAGTTTTGTTCCCTTGATTTCTTTTTCTAAAGAGTGTGTTACTATATGATGCTGCTGAATGAGGTCTACAATTACATGATTGCTTTTCGTTAACACAAAATACATTAGCGATTATACAGGGCTGTAATAGAACGCCGGTGCCCCGAACTATAATACCCTTACAGACGAGGTTAGTTTTCTGATGTTGACTTTGTCCCTTAATATAGTAGATGTATTACAGCTAAATGGGTTCTAAAACCAACTCTCAATCTAAAGCCTTGCCCTAAGTGATTTCCAAGATCAAATATTGATATTTCCATTGTGCCGCCCTTGGTGGGCCTTTTCTCACTTCTTTGTCATCTTCTCTCTGCTTCTTCTTCTTCGACCTCCTGCAGTCAGCATTATATATCGCAGTAAAACATGTTTTAAAAAAAAGAAGTAGGAAATACATTTAATTTGTTCACACTGTCGCCCTCGCATTGCAGTTTCAGTGGAATAGTTTGTGTGGTGTATTTCTTTCTCTGGTCTGGCTTCTGTACACAGTGCTGAGAGCACGGTTGTTGGCTGGCAGTATCTCAGTCTACGTTCCAAATTGCACCCTACAGTATTCCCTACATAGTGCACTACTTTTGACCAGAGCCCTATGGGCCCTGGTGCACTATATAGGGAATAGGGTGCCATTCAGGACAAAAGGTACAGTGCAGTCTAATTGCCCGGTGGGCCAGTAGGCAGCCCATATCAAACAGAAGTCGTTTATCTTCCTGTGGAAAAGGAAATGGTCTTTGGACCCGATCCTTAATCACTGGGCCTGCTGCTGCACAGGACAAGGTCATCAGGGAGGGGCTGACAAAACACTCAGAAAACACTCAGGGAGAGAGAGAGGGAGAGAGGGGAGAGAAAGAGAGGGACAGGAGAGAAAGAGAGCAGGGGGGAGAGCGCAAGAGAGAGAGAGAGAGAGAGAGAGAGAGAGAGAGAGAGAGAGAGAGAGAGAGAGAGAGAGAGAGAGAGAGAGAGAGAGAGAGAGAGAGAGAGAGAGAGAGAGAGAGAGAGAGAGAGAGAGAGAGAGAGAGAGAGAGAGAGAGAGAGAGAGAGAGAGAGAGAGAGAGAGAGAGAGAGAGAGAGAGGAAGGAAGGAAGGGGGCTGGGAGAGAGGTGAGACTCATCCCATGCTGTGCAGTGTGATATGTGCTATGCAGCTAAAATTAGCGAGACATACGTTATGTTCTGTACGCTCGCCAGGTTGTTACTGTATAGGGATGTTTCAATTATATGTACCAGTGTTGAGAAGTAGGGTCTAGTCACCATGTGTGGTTTCCTGTTTAAAGAGTGAAGTGAGAATAATGGAGGGGGAAAGGTAAGGGCCTGAGAGTCCTTGGTGATCAGAGGATGAGAAGAGGACAGGAGGAGAGAAGGAGAAGAGGGAAGGATGAGAGGAAGAGAGGCTAAGGGATGGGAAGATTTTTAAAAAGGAGGATGAGAGGAATGTAGAAGAGAGGATGAGGACAAGAGGTGTGAAGGGATGATTTGAGGGAGGATAGTAGGATAGTAGGGGAAAGGGCTCACTAGGACATGCACCCAGGTAGAGGAGAGGAAGAGGAAGGGAGTAAAAGAGGAGAGGATGAGATGAAAGAATAACAAGAAGGGCAGATAGGAAAGGTGGAGGGGATTATTGGAGGGAGGATGACATTACTAGGCCAGTAGGGGAAAGGCTCTCTGGGACATGTTCCTAGGGAGAGGAGGAGAGGAGAGAACGGGAAGAGGAGAAGGGGAGGATTGGAGGGAGGATGACAGTACTAGGGCAGTAGGGGAAAGGGCTCTCTAGGACCCAGGGAGAAGAAAGGAGGTCTTGGCTGAGTTATTCTAAGCATCTGTCAGCTATCATACTCTGGTCTCTGGTCAGGGATAATGACTCTGGAACAGGCTCACAACACTATAACAGCTCCAGCTCCCTCAATAATACTGCAAACACAGCAAGAATACTAGTTGATTGAATTGAATGGAAGGCTGTTGGGGTTGAATTCAAAAAGAGATACAGTTTGATAAGTCACCTTGTCCTGTCATTGCATTTGAATGCCTCACCAGCTTCTCTCACAAGGAAGATGTTATCAACTTTAAGGCTGCGATACAGAATTGATGTGCTTCGCTGTGCGTCGTTCGTTACACAGCCCACTAAGCTGAAATCTTTACTTATCACAAATTAAACAACGAGGTCCCTTCTGAGTTCAACCCTTAACGAGCACAACCCCAAATTAAGCATATTCGATGTTTCTATTTAAAAAAGATGAAAGTTGAAAGCATTACAACTAATTGATGAAGAAATTGCATAAAATATACTCCAGAGCCCCTGCTGTACACGATTCCTATTCTCTTTCATGGGCTCATTGGTATTGGTTGCATCCCAAAATAGCACCCTATGTCCTATAGTGCACTACTTTTGAACAGAGCCCTATGTTGCCTAGTCAAAAGTAGTGCACTACATAAGGAATAGGGTGCTATTTGGGACACATACATTGGCTACATAATGCACTGTAACAACTCTCTATGGGCAACAATGGGAATCATCATCCTCCTTTTCCCCATTCAGAATGAACCAGAACATCGCGGTGCTTAGCCAGAACACATTTCATTACCACATCAAAGGCAACGCCACGCTATTTACATAGTGTGTATTTACGCTGTGTTACTCACATACGCACGCACACACACACACACACACACGCACGCACACACACACACACACACACACACACACACACACACACACACACACACACACACACACACACACACACACACACACACACACACACACACACACACACACACACACACACACACACACACACACACACACACACACACACACACACACACACACACACACACACTAGTCAGCTGAACTTATGGTAGGCTCTAAGGGCACGGCTGGTGAGAACATACACCGATGTGCAGGAGAGATTCATTATTCACATTAAGGCTTTACATCAACTTGGCTGTGAACAGGGCCAAGTCAAACCCTGATTTACACGTGCATGCACGCTCACACACTCCAGCCCCCACCCCACCCCCGCCGTCAAACCTTGATTTACCTCGACAGAGACCGATGGTGCTGTGAGGTAGTGGGCTTTCTGATGTGAGGAGGGAAAGAGGACGCAAAAAGCCAGCATTCCTTCAAAACTATATATTTATTTTGAGAGAACACTGCTGCCAAAAGGTGCATCATTTATATGTACAGTACACATGAGTCAGCCACAGTGAGTATGTTCAGTTTGGCGTGAAACAACTGTTCAACCCATGCAGTCAGCTATACCGAACAAAAATATAAACGCAACATGTAAAGTGTTGGTCCCGTGTTTCATGAGCTGAAATAAAAGATCCCAGAACTTTTCTGTACGCACAAAAAGCATATTTCTCTCACATTTTGTGCACACATTTGTTTACATTCCTGTTAGTGAGCATTTCTCTGTTGCCAAGACAATCCATCCACCTGACAGGTGTAGCATATCAAGAAGCTGATTAAACAGCATGATCATTACACAGGTGTACCTTGTGCTGGGGACAATAAAAGGCCACTAAAATGTGCAGTTTTGTCACACAACACTATGCCACAGATGTCTCAAGTTTTAAGGGAGCGTGCAATTGGCATGCTGACTGCAGGAATGTCCACCAGAGCTGTTGCCAGAGAATTGCATGTTAATTTCTCTACCATAAGCCATCTGTAACATTGTTTTAGAGAATTTGACAGTATGTCCAACCGGCCTCACAACCGCAGACCACACTAGCCTGGGACCTCCACATCCGGCTTCTTCACCTGCGGGATCGTCTGAGACCCGGACAGCTGATGAAACTGAGGAGTATTTCTGTGGGTAATAAAGCCCGTTTGTGGGAAGAAACGTATTATGAATGGCTGGGCCTGGCTCCACAGTGGGGTGGGCCTGGCTCCTATGCCCTCCCAGGCCCACCCATGGTTGTGCACCTGCCCAGTCATCTAAAATCCATAGATTAGGGCCTAATTCATTTATTTCAATTGACAGATTTCCTTATGTGAACTGTAACTCATGAAATCTTTCAAATTGTTGCATGTTGCATTTATATTTTAGTTCAGTATAGTTGTGTTGGCAGCCAGCAGCATGATCTGGGATGACCATCTACCTCCTGCTGGCTCTGCTTGTGTCCTATGTTTCAGCTGAGACTAATAGTGTGTGTGTAATTGATGTGGGTGTTGTTGTGTTGTCCCATGGTGTGTCAACGCCCCGTTGTGATGGCTGACAGGACACACACTGACACTGTGGATCGGTCTCCTCTGTGAGACATGGACACACACACACACACACACACACACACACACACACACACACACACACACACACACACACACACACACACACACACACACACACACACACACACACACACACACACACACACACACACACACACACACACACACACACACACACACACACACGGTGGATCCGTCTAGCCCAGTGAGACATGGACACATCCACATCCACCCACACCCCTGCAGTTCACCCCTGGAGCTGCCTGCTTCCCTGTGTGTGTGTGTGTGTGTGTGTGTGTGTGTGTGTGTGTGTGTGTGTGTGTGTGTGTGTGTGTGTGTGTGTGTGTGTGTGTGTGTGTGTGTGTGTGTGTGTGTGTGTGTGTGTGTGTGTGTGTGTGTGTGTGTGTGTGTGTGCTCCCCCCTGATTCCCCCTCACTGAGAGACAAACTGGCACACAGAGACCTGGCTAGTCTAATGGGCCTCCCTCTACATACCAACCTCTAATCCCAAACACTCACACACTCCACAGAAAACACATAAAAGATGTATCCACATAAGACAAGACCCCCATCAGTGAGGGAACAACGTGTCTTGGCAGTGCTGGGGTGAGATGTTGTGTTAGCAAGCAAGGGAGATGGAGAGAGGAGAGACACCTCTGTTTCTCTATGTTCCGCGGTGTTCCTTTTCAAGATGTGTGTGTTTGTGTTCTTCGGCGCAGACTCCGCTGAGTGTGTTTGAGCAGCTTGACAGGACTACTGCATGTGTGTGTGTGTTTTCTCTAACAGCCCAGGTTGACCCAGTCCTTGAGGAGCCCTACACACCAGGCAGTAAGGGATCAGGCGCCATCCATCTGCCTAACTGTAGTCTGCTAATTGGGATCAGCGAGCTTTGCCCAGCCATGGCATCCATCTCCCACAATCCAGTGGGAGGACGTGGCGAACACATAGGCCACCATCATATAAAGAATGATCACATGGATATGGTGGTTTGATCACACACCCCACAACTGCAATCTGGACCTTGACACAATTCCTTGGAAAACAACTGGCTGAAAACTAACACAATTATGTCATTGAATGTGTGAGAGATCCCTACTCCCCCTACCACAACTCTCCTGAGAGATCCCTACTCCCCCTACCACAACTCTCCTGAGAGATCCCTACTTCCCCCTACCACAACTCTCCTGAGAGATCCCTACTTCCCCCTACCACAACTCTCCTGAGAGATCCCTACTTCCCCCTACCACAACTCTCCTGAGAGATCCCTACTCCCCCTTACCACAACTCTCCTGAGAGATCCCTACTTCCCCCTACCACAACTCTCCTGAGAGATCCCTACCCCCCCCTACCACAACTCTCCTGAGAGATCCCTACTCCCCCCTACCACAACTCTCCTGAGAGATCCCTACTTCCCCCTACCACAACTCTCCTGAGAGATCCCTACTTCCCCCTACCACAACTCTCCTGAGAGATCCCTACTCCCCCTTACCACAACTCTCCTGAGAGATCCCTACTTCCCCCTACCACAACTCTCCTGAGAGATCCCTACTTCCCCTACCACAACTCTCTTGAGAGATCCCTACTTCCCCTACCACAACTCTCTTGAGAGATCCCTACTCCCCCCTACCACAACTCTCCTGAGAGATCCCTACTTCCCCCTACCACAACTCTCCTGAGAGATCCCTACTTCCCCCTACCACAACTCTCCTGAGAGATCCCTACTTCCCCCTACCACAACTCTCCTGAGAGATCCCTACTTCCCCCTACCACAACTCTCCTGAGAGATCCCTACTCCCCCTTACCACAACTCTCCTGAGAGATCCCTACTTCCCCCTACCACAACTCTCCTGAGAGATCCCTACTCCCCCCTACCACAACTCTCCTGAGAGATCCCTACTCCCCCCTACCACAACTCTCCTGAGAGATCCCTACTTCCCCCTACCACAACTCTCCTGAGAGATCCCTACTTCCCCCTACCACAACTCTCCTGAGAGATCCCTACTCCCCCTTACCACAACTCTCCTGAGAGATCCCTACTTCCCCCTACCACAACTCTCCTGAGAGATCCCTACTTCCCCTACCACAACTCTCTTGAGAGATCCCTACTTCCCCTACCACAACTCTCTTGAGAGATCCCTACTCCCCCCTACCACAACTCTCCTGAGAGATCCCTACTTCCCCCTACCACAACTCTCCTGAGAGATCCCTACTTCCCCCTACCACAACTCTCCTGAGAGATCCCTACTCCCCCCTACCACAACTCTCCTGAGAGATCCCTACTTCCCCCTACCACAACTCTCCTGAGGGATCCCTACTCCCCCCTACCACAACTCACCTGAGAGATCCCTACTCCCCCCTACCACAACTCTCCTGAGAGATCCCTACTTTCCCCTACCACAACTCTCCTGAGAGATCCCTACTCCCCCCTACCACAACTCTCCTGAGAGATCCCTACTTCCCCCTAACCACAACTCTCCTGAGAGATCCCTACTCCCCCCTACCACAACTCTCCTGAGAGATCTCTTAACTACCCTGTGTCCTCCCTGCGGTGCGTAAATGATGTCTAATGGTTATCTGTTGCATTGATGAAAAGTGTTATGAAATACTGTTCTCAGAAAGCCTGATCCAGGTAGTAGAAGTAATACCGTGAGGTAAATGTCTAATCAATTGTAGCAATGCGTTATTAATAGGTAATAATGAACACAAAAGATCAAGTGAGTTAATTAAACACTCCATCATAAAGAAATGACCCTCTCTAAATTAAACAATGTAATTCATTTCAGCAGGCAAAACAGAGACAATTATTTTCGCAACCAATTCTTCTCCTCCATTCATTTTCCCCTCACCAACAATGCAAACCTACCTATTTGAAGATGATGGACGAAAGCAATTTTACACTGACGAAAACAACGCAAATCCCTTTCAAACCCACCCCTTCAAGGCCTGGCTCTCTCAGGTAAACTACATTACAGCCTACAATCCTAATGACCCTCAGACAGTGTGTGTGTGTGTGTGTGTGTGTGTGTGTGTGTGTGTGTGTGTGTGTGTGTGTGTGTGTGTGTGTGTGTGTGTGTGTGTGTGTGTGTGTGTGTGTGTGTGTGTGTGTGTGTGTGTGTGTGTGTGTGAGCGGGCATGTGTGCATGTGTGTGTGGCATTAATCGAGAAAGAGACGTTCATCTCCCATGATAGACTACATAGTTGAAATGAGGAGGATTCCCTTGTCGGCTTGCGTTTCCAACCAGAGGCAATACTACTACACCATGCCAACAGTGCCTCAGACACTGTTGATATATCATACCTCCACACACTGTTGCCATATCATACCTCTACACACTGTTGATATATCATACATCCACACACTGTTGCCATATCATACCTCTACACACTGTTGACATATCATACCTCCACACACTGTTGACATATCATACCTCCACACACTGTTGACATATCATAACTCACACACTGTTGACATATTATACCTCCACACACTGTTGACATATCATACCTCCACACACTGTTGACATATCATACCTCCACACACTGTTGCCATATCATACCTCTACACACTGTTGACATATCATACCTCCACACACTGTTGACATATTATACCTCACACACTGTTGACATATCATAACTCACACACTGTTGACATATCATACCTCCACACACTGTTGACATATCATACCTCCACACACTGTTGACATATTATACCTCCACACACTGTTGACATATCATACCTCCACACACTGTTGACATATCATAACTCACACACTGTTGACATATCATACCTCCACACACTGTTGACATATCATACCTCCACACACTGTTGACATATCATACCTCTACACACTGTTGACATATCATACCTCCACACACTGTTGACATATTATACCTCCACACACTGTTGACATATCATACCTCCACACACTGTTGACATATCATAACTCACACACTGTTGACATATTATACCTCCACACACTGTTGACATATTATACCTCCACACACTGTTGACATATCATACCTCCACACACTGTTGACATATCATAACTCACACACTGTTGACATATCATACCTCCACACACTGTTGACATATCATACCTCCACACACTGTTGACATATCATACCTCCACACACTGTTGACATATCATAACTCACACACTGTTGACATATTATACCTCCACACACTGTTGACATATTATACCTCCACACACTGAGCAAAACAACAACTACTTTCAATAACACCATGTGGGACTCATTCACAAGGTATATTCATATCTCTCTCTGTCTTTATATGATTAACACTGGGGTGTAATTCATGCTGGGTGTGAATATATGACAGTACAATGACTCACCATCCACTAGTCTCCTTTCATCTCATATTTTCCTCACCTCCCATAAGAAAGGGGGGGGGGGGGTAAGGAATAAGAGCTAAAATCCTTAGGATTAGTAATCTTGCTCTGAGGTATAGGATCAAATAAACTGTAAACTGCTAAACAGAGGAAAACACGGAAGTACAGTCATTCCAAATATATATTCTCTAGGCAGCCGCTCAGTCTATACAGTATCTTCTCTATACAGCCTCTCAGTCTATACAGTATCTTCTCTAGGCAGCCTCTCAGTCTATACAGTATCTTCTCTAGGCAGCCTCTCAGTCTATACAGTATCTTCTCTATACAGCCTCTCAGTCTATACAGTATCTTCTCTAGGCAGCCTCTCAGTCTATACAGTATCTTCTCTAGGCAGCCTCTCAGTCTATACAGTATCTTCTCTATACAGCCTCTCAGTCTATACAGTATCTTCTACAGGCAGCCTCTCAGTCTATACAGTATCTTCTCTCGGCAGCCGCTCAGTCTATACAGTATCTTCTCTAGGCAGCCGCTCAGTCTATACAGTATCTTCTCTATACAGCCTCTCAGTCTATACAGTATCTTCTCTAGGCAGCCTCTCAGTCTATACAGTATCTTCTCTAGGCAGCCTCTCAGTCTATACAGTATCTTCTCTATACAGCCTCTCAGTCTATACAGTATCTTCTCTAGGCAGCCTCTCAGTCTATACAGTATCTTCTCTAGGCAGCCTCTCAGTCTATACAGTATCTTCTCTATACAGCCTCTCAGTCTATACAGTATCTTCTACAGGCAGCCTCTCAGTCTATACAGTATCTTCTCTCGGCAGCCGCTCAGTCTATACAGTATCTTCTCTAGGCAGCCGCTCAGTCTATACAGTATCTTCTCTAGGCAGCCGCTCAGTCTATACAGTATCTTCTCTATACGGCCGCTCAGTCTATACAGTATCTTCTACAGGCAGCCTCTCAGTCTATACAGTATCTTCTCTATACAGCCTCTCAGTCTATACAGTATCTTCTACAGGCAGCCGCTCAGTCTATACAGTATCTTCTCTAGGCAGCCGCTCAGTCTATACAGTATCTTCTCTATACAGCCTCTCAGTCTATACAGTATCTTCTACAGGCAGCCTCTCAGTCTATACAGTATCTTCTCTAGGCAGCCGCTCAGTCTATACAGTATCTTCTCTATACAGCCGCTCAGTCTATACAGTATCTTCTCTAGGCAGCCGCTCAGTCTATACAGTATCTTCTCTATACGGCCGCTCAGTCTATACAGTATCTTCTCTAGGCAGCCGCTCAGTCTATACAGTATCTTCTCTATACGGCCGCTCAGTCTATACAGTATCTTCTCTATACGTCCGCTCAGTCTATACAGTATCTTCTCTAGGCAGCCGCTCAGTCTGTACAGTATCTTCTCTAGGCAGCCGCTCAGTCTATACAGTATCTTCTCTAGGCAGCCTCTCAGTCTATACAGTATCTTCTCTCGGCAGCCTCTCAGTCTATACAGTATCTTCTCTAGGCAGCCTCTCAGTCTATACAGTATCTTCTCTAGGCAGCCTCTCAGTCTATACAGTATCTTCTCTAGGCAGCCGCTCAGACTATACAGTATCTTCTCTAAGCAGCCGCTCAGTCTATACAGTATCTTCTCTAGGCAGCCTCTCAGTCTATACAGTATCTTCTCTAGGCAGCCTCTCAGTCTATACAGTATCTTCTCTAGGCAGCCGCTCAGTCTATACAGTATCTTCTCTAAGCAGCCTCTCAGTCTATACAGTATCTTCTCTCGGCAGCCTCTCAGTCTATACAGTATCTTCTCAAGGCAGCCGCTCAGTCTATACAGTATCTTCTCTATACGGCCGCTCAGTCTATACAGTATCTTCTCTATACAGCCTCTCAGTCTATACAGTATCTTCTACAGGCAGCCTCTCAGTCTATACAGTATCTTCTCTAGGCAGCCGCTCAGTCTATACAGTATCCTCTCTATACGGCCGCTCAGTCTATACAGTATCTTCTCTAGGCAGCCGCTCAGTCTATACAGTATCTTCTCTATACGGCCGCTCAGTCTATACAGTATCTTCTCTAGGCAGCCTCTCAGTCTATACAGTATCTTCTCTATACAGCCTCTCAGTCTATACAGTATCTTCTCTATACGGCCGCTCAGTCTATACAGTATCTTCTCAAGGCAGCCGCTCAGTCTATACAGTATCTTCTCTATACGGCCGCTCAGTCTATACAGTATCTTCTCTATACAGCCTCTCAGTCTATACAGTATCTTCTACAGGCAGCCTCTCAGTCTATACAGTATCTTCTCTAGGCAGCCGCTCAGTCTATACAGTATCCTCTCTATACGGCCGCTCAGTCTATACAGTATCTTCTCTAGGCAGCCGCTCAGTCTATACAGTATCTTCTCTATACGGCCGCTCAGTCTATACAGTATCTTCTCTAGGCAGCCTCTCAGTCTATACAGTATCTTCTCTATACAGCCTCTCAGTCTATACAGTATCTTCTCTATACGGCCGCTCAGTCTATACAGTATCTTCTCTAGGCAGCCGCTCAGTCTATACAGTATCTTCTCTAGGCAGCCTCTCAGTCTATACAGTATCTTCTCTAGGCAGCCCCTCAGTCTATACAGTATCTTCTCTAGGCAGCCTCTCAGTCTATACAGTATCTTCTCTATACGGCCGCTCAGTCTATACAGTATCTTCTCTAGGCAGCCGCTCAGTCTATACAGTATCTTCTCTAGGCAGCCTCTCAGTCTATACAGTATCTTCTCTATACAGCCTCTCAGTCTATACAGTATCTTCTCTAGGCAGCCGCTCAGTCTATACAGTATCTTCTCTAGGCAGCCTCTCAGTCTATACAGTATCTTCTCTCGGCAGCCTCTCAGTCTATACAGTATCTTCTATAGGCAGCCTCTCAGTCTATACAGTATCTTCTCTAGGCAGCCTCTCAGTCTATACAGTATCTTCTCTAGGCAGCCTCTCAGTCTATACAGTATCTTCTCTAGGCAGCCTCTCAGTCTATACAGTATCTTCTCTATACAGCCTCCCAGTCTATACAGTATCTTCTCTAGGCAGCCGCTCAGTCTATACAGTATCTTCTCTATACAGCCTCTCAGTCTATACAGTATCTTCTACAGGCAGCCTCTCAGTCTATACAGTATCTTCTCTCGGCAGCCTCTCAGTCTATACAGTATCTTCTCTAGGCAGCCTCTCAGTCTATACAGTATCTTCTCTCGGCAACCACTCAGTCTATACAGTATCTTCTCTATACAGCCGCTCAGTCTATACAGTATCTTCTCTAGACAGCCTCTCAGTCTATACAGTATCTTCTCTAGGCAGCCTCTCAGTCTATACAGTATCTTCTCTATACAGCCGCTCAGTCTATACAGTATCTTCTCTAGGCAGCCGCTCAGTCTATACAGTATCTTCTCTCGGCAGCCTCTCAGTCTATACAGTATCTTCTCTATACAGCCGCTCAGTCTATACAGTATCTTCTCTAGGCAGCCTCTCAGTCTATACAGTATCTTCTCTAGGCAGCCTCTCAGTCTATACAGTATCTTCTCTAGGCAGCCGCTCAGTCTATACAGTATCTTCTCTATACAGCCTCTCAGTCTATACAGTATCTTCTCTATACAGCCTCTCAGTCTATACAGTATCTTCTCTAGGCAGCCTCTCAGTCTATACAGTATCTTCTCTAGGCAGCCTCTCAGTCTATACAGTATCTTCTCTAGGCAGCCTCTCAGTCTATACAGTATCTTCTCTAGGCAGCCTCTCAGTCTATACAGTATCTTCTCTATACAGCCTCTCAGTCTATACAGTATCTTCTCTATACAGCCTCTCAGTCTATACAGTATCTTCTCTCGGCAGCCTCTCAGTCTATACAGTATCTTCTCTAGGCAGCCTCTCAGTCTATACAGTATCTTCTCTAGGCAGCCTCTCAGTCTATACAGTATCTTCTCTAGGCAGCCTCTCAGTCTATACAGTATCTTCTCTATACAGCCTCCCAGTCTATACAGTATCTTCTCTAGGCAGCCGCTCAGTCTATACAGCCTCTCAGTCTATACAGTATCTTCTACAGGCAGCCTCTCAGTCTATACAGTATCTTCTCTCGGCAGCCTCTCAGTCTATACAGTATCTTCTCTAGGCAGCCTCTCAGTCTATACAGTATCTTCTCTCGGCAACCACTCAGTCTATACAGTATCTTCTCTATACAGCCGCTCAGTCTATACAGTATCTTCTCTAGACAGCCTCTCAGTCTATACAGTATCTTCTCTAGGCAGCCTCTCAGTCTATACAGTATCTTCTCTATACAGCCGCTCAGTCTATACAGTATCTTCTCTAGGCAGCCGCTCAGTCTATACAGTATCTTCTCTCGGCAGCCTCTCAGTCTATACAGTATCTTCTCTATACAGCCGCTCAGTCTATACAGTATCTTCTCTAGGCAGCCTCTCAGTCTATACAGTATCTTCTCTAGGCAGCCTCTCAGTCTATACAGTATCTTCTCTAGGCAGCCGCTCAGTCTATACAGTATCTTCTCTATACAGCCTCTCAGTCTATACAGTATCTTCTCTATACAGCCTCTCAGTCTATACAGTATCTTCTCTAGGCAGCCTCTCAGTCTATACAGTATCTTCTCTAGGCAGCCTCTCAGTCTATACAGTATCTTCTCTAGGCAGCCTCTCAGTCTATACAGTATCTTCTCTAGGCAGCCTCTCAGTCTATACAGTATCTTCTCTATACAGCCTCTCAGTCTATACAGTATCTTCTCTATACAGCCTCTCAGTCTATACAGTATCTTCTCTCGGCAGCCTCTCAGTCTATACAGTATCTTCTCTCGGCAGCCTCTCAGTCTATACAGTATCTTCTCTCGGCAGACGCTCAGTCTACACAGTACCTTCTCCAGGTAGAGTGCGATTGCCCCCTGCTTTCAGAGCTGAGCTGGATGCAAATGTCTCTGTATCTGTGAACACCTTGATTCACAACAATAAGGTTGATATGCATGATAGGCACTTGACTACAGTTGAAGCTGTTGCTTTGGGTTTACCACCTCTGCTTTGAGGATTTCAGACCTCAAAGGTTGAAGGGGAAAGATAGTAACCATCTAATTGCACAATTTCAGATGGTGATTATCTTTTCCATTCATTTGGGAACTCTCTCTAGTGTTAGCCTCTCCTCTGTCTGATTTCTCATAGCTATGGGGCACAGATGGAACCCAATCTCTGGCCCCTGTGGAGCATCAGTATCATCCTCCCTCTGTGCCAGACATACTGTACTCCCTCTGGGACAGACAGATCACAGATCACTGGATATATTTCCCCCTCCATCCCTCCTCTCTACCTGCCTACCCTGTCCCAGCCCGGGCCTCCAGGCCTCCCTGAGATCCAGTCCGCCTATCTCCCACAGTGACTATCATTAATTAACCGTGTGATTGACTCTCTATCTTCTACCCCCACTTCTCTCTCTGTCTCGCTCTCTTTCTCCTTCTCTATGTCTGTTTCTCTCTATCTCTGTTTCTCTCTGTCTGTTTCTCTTTGTCTCCCTCTGTCTTTGTTTCTCTCTGTCAGTTTCTCTCTGTCTGTTTCTCTCTGTCTCCCTCTATCTCTGTTTCTCTCTATCTGTTTCTCTCTGTCTCCCTCTATCTCTGTTTCTCTGTATCTGTTTCTCTCTGTCTCCCTCTATCTCTGTTTCTCTATCTCTGTTTCTCTATCTCTGTTTCTCTCTGTCTGTTTATCTCTGTCTCCCTCTATCTGTTTCTCTCTGTCTGTTTCTCTCTGTCTGTTTCTCTCTGTCTCCCTCTATCTCTGTCTCCCTCTGTCTCTGTTTCTCTCTGTCTCTGTTTCTCTCTGTCTGTTTCTCTCTGTCTGTTTCTCTCTGTCTGTTTCTCTCTGTCTGTTTCTCTCTGTCTGTTTCTCTCTGTCTGTTTCTCTCTGTCTGTTTCTCTCTGTCTCTGTTCTTCTCTATCTGTTTCTCTCTGTCTGTTTCCCTCTGTCTCTGTTTCTCTCTATCTGTTTCTCTCTGTCTGTTTCTCTCTATCTGTTTCTCTCTGTCTGTTTCTCTCTGTCTGTTTCTCTCTGTCTCTGTTCTTCTCTGTCTGTTTCTCTCTGTCTGTTTCTCTCTGTCTGTTTCTCTCTGTCTCCCTCTATCTCTGTTTCTCTCTATCTGTTTCTCTCTGTCTGTTTCTCTCTGTCTCCCTCTATCTCTGTTTCTCTCTATCTGTTTCTCTCTGTCTCCCTCTATCTCTGTTTCTCTATGTCTGTTTCTCTCTCTCCCTCTATCTCTGTTTCTCTCTATCTGTTTCTCTCTGTCTGTTTCTCTCTGTCTGTTTCTCTATCTCTGTTTCTCTATCTCTGTTTCTCTCTGTCTGTTTCTCTCTGTCTCTGTCTCCCTCTGTCTCTGTCTCCCTCTGTCTCTGTTTCTCTCTGTCTGTTTCTCTCTGTCTGTTTCTCTCTGTCTGTTTCTCTCTGTCTGTTTCTCTCTGTCTGTTTCTCTCTGTCTGTTTCTCTCTGTCTCTGTCTCCCTCTATCTCTGTCTCCCTCTATCTCTGTTTCTCTCTGTCTCCCTCTGTCTCTGTCTCCCTCTGTCTCTGTCTCCCTCTGTCTCTGTTTCTCTCTATCTGTTTCTCTCTGCCTGTTTCTCTGTCTTTTTCTCTCTGTCTGTTTCTCTCTGTCTGTTTCTCTCTATCTGTTTCTCTCTATCTGTTTCTCTCTGTCTGTTTCTCTCTGTCTGTTTCTCTCTGTCTGTTTCTCTCTGTCTGTTTCTCTCTGTCTGTTTCTCTCTGTCTGTTTCTCTCTGTCTGTTTCTCTCTGTCTGTTTCTCTCTATCTGTTTCTCTCTGCCTGTTTCTCTCTGCCTGTTTCTCTGTCTCTGTTCTTCTCTATCTGTTTCTCTCTGTCTGTTTCTTTCTGTCTGTTTCCCTCTGTCTGTTTCCCTCTGTCTGTTTCTCTCTGTCTGTTTCTCTCTGTCTGTTTCTCTCTGTCTGTTTCTCTCTGTCTGTTTCTCTCTGTCTGTTTCTCTCTGTCTGTTTCTCTCTGTCTCTGTCTCCCTCTATCTCTGTCTCCCTCTATCTCTGTTTCTCTCTGTCTCCCTCTGTCTCTGTCTCCCTCTGTCTCTGTTTCTCTCTGTCTGTTTCTCTCTGTCTGTTTCTCTGTCTCTGTTCTTCTCTATCTGTTTCTCTCTGTCTGTTTCTCTCTGTCTCTGTTCTTCTCTATCTGTTTCTCTCTGTCTGTTTCTCTCTATCTGTTTCTCTCTGTTTCTCTCTGTCTGTTTCTCTCTGTCTGTTTCTCTCTGTCTGTTTCTCTCTGCCTGTTTCTCTCTGCCTGTTTCTCTCTGCCTGTTTCTCTCTGCCTGTTTCTCTCTGCCTGTTTCTCTCTGTCTGTTTCTCTCTGTCTGTTTCTCTCTGTCTGTTTCTCTCTGTCTGTTTCTCTTTGTCTGTTTCTCTTTGTCTGTTTCTCTTTGTCTGTTTCTCTCTGTCTGTTTCTCTCTGTCTGTTTCTCTCTGTCTGTTTCTCTCTGTCTGTTTGTCTCTGTCTGTTTGTCTCTGTCTGTTTCTCTCTGTCTCCCTCTATCTCTGTCTCCCTCTATCTCTGTCTCCCTCTATCTCTGTCTCCCTCTATCTCTGTCTCCCTCTATCTCTGTCTCCCTCTGTCTCTGTCTCCCTCTGTCTCTGTCTCCCTCTGTCTCTGTCTCCCTCTATCTCTGTCTCCCTCTGTCTCTGTCTCCCTCTGTCTCTGTTTCTCTCTGTCTGTTTCTCTCTGTCTCCCTCTATCTCTGTCTCCATCTATCTCTGTCTCCCTCTATCTCTGTCTCCCTCTATCTCTGTCTCCCTCTGTCTCTGTCTCCCTCTATCTCTGTCTCCCTCTATCTCTGTCTCCCTCTGTCTCTGTTTCTCTCTGCCTGTTTCTCTCTGCCTGTTTCTCTCTGCCTGTTTCTCTCTGTCTGTTTCTCTCTGTCTGTTTCTCTCTGTCTGTTTCTCTCTGTCTGTTTCTCTTTGTCTGTTTCTCTTTGTCTGTTTCTCTTTGTCTGTTTCTCTCTGTCTGTTTCTCTCTGTCTGTTTCTCTTTGTCTGTTTCTCTTTGTCTGTTTCTCTCTGTCTGTTTCTCTCTGTCTGTTTCTCTCTGTCTCCCTCTATCTCTGTCTCCCTCTATCTCTGTCTCCCTCTATCTCTGTCTCCCTCTATCTCTGTCTCCCTCTATCTCTGTCTCCCTCTATCTCTGTCTCCCTCTGTCTCTGTCTCCCTCTGTCTCTGTCTCCCTCTATCTCTGTCTCCCTCTGTCTCTGTCTCCCTCTGTCTCTGTTTCTCTCTGTCTGTTTCTCTCTGTCTCCCTCTATCTCTGTCTCCCTCTATCTCTGTCTCCCTCTATCTCTGTCTCCCTCTATCTCTGTCTCCCTCTATCTCTGTCTCCCTCTATCTCTGTCTCCCTCTGTCTCTGTCTCCCTCTATCTCTGTCTCCCTCTATCTCTGTCTCCCTCTGTCTCTGTCTCCCTCTGTCTCTGTTTCTCTCTGTCTGTTTCTCTCTGTCTCCCTCTATCTCTGTCTCCCTCTATCTCTGTCTCCCTCTATCTCTGTCTCCCTCTATCTCTGTCTCCCTCTGTCTCTGTTTCTCTCTATCTCTGTTTCTCTCTATCTGTTTCTCTCTATCTGTTTCTCTCTGTCTGTTTCTCTCTGTCTGTTTCTCTCTGTCTGTTTCTCTCTGTCTGTTTCTCTCTGTCTGTTTCTCTCTATCTGTTTCTCTCTGTCTGTTTCTCTCTGTCTGTTTCTCTCTGTCTGTTTCTCTCTGTCTCCCTCTATCTCTGTTTCTCTCTATCTGTTTCTCTCTGTCTCCCTCTATCTCTGTTTCTCTATGTCTGTTTCTCTCTGTCTCCCTCTATCTCTGTTTCTCTCTGTCTGTTTCTCTCTGTCTGTTTCTCTCTGTCTGTTTCTCTCTGTCATTTTGTCTCTGTCATTTTGTCTCTGTCTGTTTCTCTCTGTCTCCCTCTATCTCTGTCTCCCTTTATCTCTGTCTCCCTCTATCTTTGTCTCCCTCTATTTCTGTTTCTCTCTGTCTGTTTCTCTCTGTCTCTGTCTCCCTCTATTTCTGTTTCTCTCTGTCTGTTTCTCTCTGTCTCCCTCTATCTCTGTTTCTCTCTGTCTGTTTCTCTCTGTCTCTCTCTTTCTCTGTTTCTCTCTGTCTGTTTCTCTCTATCTGTTTCTCTCTGTCTCCCTCTGTCTCCCTCTGTCTCTGTTTTTCTCTGTCTCCCTCCCCTGCAGTTAGCTTCAATTCAGTCTCTCCATTTCTCTTTTTCTTACTCTCTCTCGCTCTCTCTCTCTTTCTGTCTCTCTCTCTCTTTCTCAATCTCACACACAAACTCACAGCCAGGTGCCTAGCAAGACTCTGCAGCATCATTTAGTCTACCCCCTCAACTCCACACCTCTCCTCAACCTCCTCCTCAACCTGCCCTCTTTCTGTCCTTCTCACCCTGTCTTCCTAAGGTCTGGGATATGTGCCAAATTATACAGGTTCTCTCCTCACCTCTTCTCATAGCCACACAATCAACCCGGGAGCTGTAAACCACAGCCCGAGGAAAATGAATTCACAACAGTGTGACACAATGCTCTGAATCAAAATGGATACAGCCCTGGGACTTGAGGAAGAGTTCACATAAAACAGTCAAGAGAGGAGCAAGAATAACATGTATCTAGAGCTTGCAAATGGAGATCGGCCTGGGCCAGGGGTGCAACTTTCACTGGGGACGGTGGGGCCACATTGTGAAATTGCATTTTTGCCCCCCCCCCAGTTTTAGCATTGCAGATGCCCCCGAGCAGTCGGGTAGGCTGTTTGGAGTGTTTAACCGACTGATTATTATAAATGTTTTATTTAAAAAAATGTATTTCTTCTAAAACCAAAGTTGCGCCCCTGGTCTGGCCAATACACATTTGTTAAAAACAACATGACTTGCAAAGCTGGCATGCTTATGCACATTTGTTTATGTGTATGCTTGGTATCAGTCACCAAAATATGCCATTATTCTACATTGAGAAGAGGTGGTCTCATAAGGAAACCATTCATACGGAAGGAAAGAAAGGAAGGACTTTATTGACTGTCATCGTGTAATTGATAGTCTGTGGCATAAAACACCATTTTTCTCCCTAACAATACGGCCTATCTTTCATGGTGACCTTGTTGATGCAGCAGGCAGGAGAGACAGACAGGCAGGGGAGAGAGAGAAAAGGTTTTGAAATGGATCTGAATCAGCAGGACGGCACCGGCATAATGCCCTATTGATGCCCACAATGTGTGTGTGTGTGTGTGTGTGTGTGTGTGTGTGTGTGTGTGTGTGTGTGTGTGTGTGTGTGTGTGTGTGTGTGTGTGTGTGTGTGTGTGTGTGTGTGTGTGTGTGTGCCCGCCATTCAGACAGATGGAATACAAGGCAGCAACAGGAAGTTCTGCTCGGCTCCTGACATTCATGCCAGACATAATGAAGCTTGACATTGGAGATCATTGATGCTGATGACAGTCCTTTTATAGAGACGCCAAAGCATTCAGTACCTAAGTACAACTGGAAAATGCTGAAGTGGTATTACAGTTGTGCGTCCCAAATGTCACCTTATTCCCTGTATAGTGCACTACTTTTGACCAGAGCCCATGGAGAGAAGGGTGCCATATGGGACACAGTCAGAGCATTTCTCGTCTCTTTCCCCTGTGCTGCCCTGAGTTGATAAAGTCCTACAACAGGCAGCGATGACATGAGAGGTCATCATTATTGAGGCGCTGGACAATCTGTTTAAAGGTGCGAGGCAGATAAAAGCTCTTGTGTCTGTCGCTTGGCCCTGTGCTCCAGGGCTCCGGGGAGAGTTATGGCTTTAATATGAACACCGCCAGTTCAATTTGTCCTCCGGGCGTCAACGCAACGCTCACCGTGATTACTTTCTTGGCAAGCCGGAGACATTCATTGGCTTAGAGTCAGGATGCGTTTCACAAAGCCCTCTGTTATATGGCGTGGCGGGGGCAGGGTAGGGAATAAAGGAGGAGAGAGGCATCCATGATGTGTCCCGGATGGCGCTATATTCCCTACATAGTGCACTAGTTTTGACCAGAGTCCTGTAGGCCCTAGTTAAAAGTAGTGCACTACAAAGGGAATACGGTGCCACACACTCTCGGGGAGACCGAAATGGGACCCTATCTCCATCCCCAGAGCTGGGGCTAACATGATAGGATAGGCATAGAAATATAATCTCTAGAATGGGTAAATCCCCACAGGACGTTGAACTAAATGGGAATAACTGTTCTAGGGATTCTATTTCTATGAGGTATGGCTGGTAAGACCGGCCAAGTTAAACTCGGGCTCACGATATGAGCAATTTTATTGCGATTTGATGTTCCAAACATATTGCTCACTATATGTCTGCAGCAGGGAGACAAGAGAGAGCATGAGAAAATTAGTTTTGATTATTCAGAAGAAGAAAAAAATGAAATCATGCTGGTTCGCTATTTAAAAGAAGATGGAGAACAAGATATAGGATGAACAATAGATTGTTTGAGTATGTCCAACAGGTAATATGCTGTAACAGTGAACATTTTGCTCATCTCATCTCTCACACACACATCTCTCCATTCCCTCCCTCCAGGATAATTCCTCTCCCCACCAAACAAACCCCCAGTCTCTCACACACCTTATCATTTCCATCTCTTTACTCCCCCAATCCCCTACCTGAATGGTGGGTGGAGAGCGCTGTTTCCTCGTGGTGGTCGTAGACAGAGTGGTGGTGGTCTCTATGAAGGTGGTGGACATCTCAGGTGGCACGGAGGTGGTGGTGCGGGCAGCGCCCCTACTGGTGGGTACATCCCCCACCAATCGCACGCTCCCGTTCACCTTGATGTTGGCGTGGCCTTCGGCAGCCATGTTGAGGACCTTGGGATAGGATTGGATAAACGTTATTGTCTTAGAGTGGACAACTGTCTTAAACACACTATACATTACCCAGTTGACACATATATATAGAGAAATCAGTGGAGGCTGGTGGGAGGAGCTATAGGAGGATGGGCTCATTGTAATGGCTGGAATGGAATAAATGGAACAGAGTCAAACGTGGTTTCTATATGTTAAATGGAACAGTATTCATTTCATTCCAGCCATTACAATGAGCCTGTCCTCCTATAGCTCCTCCCACCAGCCTCCACTGATAGAAATAGGCCTAAATTGCACATTACACATGTGGGTCTTTCTATAAATAAATGGGGCCCATGTGTGACATTGGGATCAACATTTAAAAATGGTTTGAAACAAAACAAAGAAAAGATTTAAATGCAGCTCCACATGTGTACTTAGAGAAATATGAGCAAATTAGCTCATAACTCCACTTACAATAACATAGGCCTAGGACTATACATCCTTTAAGCAGGGTTGATTTAAACATTAGCAAGTCAAATTCAAGCCCTTTCAGGGACTTATTCAAGCACTTCATTTGAATATCCAAGGACCTCAATGTTATACAACTGTGCAGCAAGTAGCCTGGCAGTTAAGGGCATGGTGCCAGTAACCAAAAGGTTGCTGGTTCAAATCCCAGAGCTGACTATGTAAAAAATCTGTCGATGTGCACTTGACCCTAATTGTGCCTGTAAGTCGCTCTGGATAAGAGCTCTGCTTAAATGACTAACATTGAATAATTTAGATGTATGTACATATAGCCCTTAATATTGAACCTCCCCCCATTACCACTTTATTAAGAATAATGCATTTTTTAGGCCTTGCAAAGGATTGATTTCAAGTTATTATTGTATTCTAAAACAATGTATGTGAGAATAATGTGGACTTGCCTGAATAAATCCATTGGATGCATGCATGATGATTTTTCTGTAGCCTATGTGGCCAACACTGGCACATCTAATAAATCCATGAAGAGCAGTAGCCTTAATCTCACCATCTCTGTTTTTATAATATATATATATATATATATTATCTTTTGAAAAATATATTTTCACAAAAGTAGCGCACTGGGCCTTATCTGGTATTAGCAATCAGATATAGACATCTGTAGCATCAGCAAAAGCAGATTTTTTCAGCATCTCCACTTGTATAGTTAAGGACAGTATCTTGCCAGATTCAATAGTAGGAAGTGTAAGAGTTGTTGCCCCGTCCCTTTCTCTGTGATTGTCATTCTAATTGAATCCAGAAAGAACAAAACCCTGTCCTCAAACATTTACATCACAAGGTGCAAAGTTATGGGCAAAGACAAAACATCCACACCAAATTCAATATTTTTCTTGAACAAATAACATGGAAAACAACCACTTTCTGTGCAGTATTAATGTACCATCCTTACAAACCATTTAATGTACATTACTGTATTGTACATGGGCTGGTCATCTAGGTTTGTACCTGTAGACTTTCTATCACCATGAAGAAAAACATTTAATGTACATTACTGTATTGTACATGGGCTGGTCATCTAGGTTTGTACCTGTTGACTTTCCATCACCATGAAGAAAAACAATGACCAATACAGTAATTGAGTACATTCAGACATCAAGTGGTTTGTGATGATGTGGCTTAGTTGGTAGATCATGGAGCTTGCAATGCAAGGATTGTGGGTTTGATTCCCACGAGTGACAAGCATGAAAATGTATGCTTGGACAAGAGTCCACTAAAAAGGAATGAAAAGACCATTTCAATTTTCACATAGAAATAAGTTGAATTATGCAAAGTATTTCAAGAAACTAGAAGAGTTTAGTTCTAGTTCTAGTTCAAGAAACTAGAAATATAATCAGATGAACTGTTTTGTACAGATAAGTATCACACTCAAGTTACAAATGCTGGTAAACACTCAAATAGGTCTACATTTAGTTTAAAAAAAACCACAAAATTAGTGCACTGGGCCTTTACTAGTCCTGTATTAGCAGACTGATATAGATGTCTTCAGCACTGGGCCTTTACTAGTCCTGTATTAGCAGACTGATGTAGATGTCTTCAGCACTGGGCCTTTACTAGTCCTGTATTAGCAGACTGATATAGATGTCTTCAGCACTGGGCCTTTACTAGTCCTGTATTAGCAGACTGATATAGATGTCTTCAGCACTGGGCCTTTACTAGTCCTGTATTAGCAGACTGATATAGATGTCTTCAGCACTGGGCCTTTACTAGTCCTGTATTAGCAGACTGATATAGATCTCTTCAGCACTGGGCCTTTACTAGTCCTGTATTAGCAGACTGATATAGATCTCTTCAGCACTGGGCCTTTACTAGTCCTGTATTAGCAGACTGATATAGATCTCTTCAGCACTGGGCCTTTACTAGTCCTGTATTAGCAGACTGATATAGATGTCTTCAGCACTGGGCCTTTACTAGTCCTGTATTAGCAGACTGATATAGATCTCTTCAGCACTGGGCCTTTACTAGTCCTGTATTAGCAGACTGATTTGGGATCTCTTCAGCACTGGGCCTTTACTAGTCCTGTATTAGCAGACTGATACAGATCTCTTCAGCACTGGGCCTTTACTAGTCCTGTATTAGCAGACTGATATAGATCTCTTCAGCACTGGGCCTTTACTAGTCCTGTATTAGCAGACTGATATAGATCTCTTTAGCACTGGGCCTTTACTAGTCCTGTATTAGCAGACTGATATAGATCTCTTCAGCACTGGGCCTTTACTAGTCCTGTATTAGCAGACTGATATAGATCTCTTCAGCACTGGGCCTTTACTAGTCCTGTATTAGCAGACTGATATAGATCTCTTCAGCACTGGGCCTTTACTAGTCCTGTATTAGCAGACTGATGTAGATCTCTTCAGCACTGGGCCTTTACTAGTCCTGTATTAGCAGACTGATATAGATCTCTTCAGCACTGGGCCTTTACTAGTCCTGTATTAGCAGACTGATATAGATCTCTTCAGCACTGGGCCTTTACTAGTCCTGTATTAGCAGACTGATATAGATGTCTTCAGCACTGGGCCTTTACTAGTCCTGTATTAGCAGACTGATATAGATCTCTTCAGCACTGGGCCTTTACTAGTCCTGTATTAGCAGACTGATATAGATGTCTTCAGCACTGGGCCTTTACTAGTCCTGTATTAGCAGACTGATATAGATCTCTTCAGCACTGGGCCTTTACTAGTCCTGTATTAGCAGACTGATTTGGGATCTCTTCAGCACTGGGCCTTTACTAGTCCTGTATTAGCAGACTGATACAGATCCCTTCAGCACTGGGCCTTTACTAGTCCTGTATTAGCAGACTGATATAGATCTCTTCAGCACTGGGCCTTTACTAGTCCTGTATTAGCAGACTGATATAGATCTCTTTAGCACTGGGCCTTTACTAGTCCTGTATTAGCAGACTGATATAGATCTCTTCAGCACTGGGCCTTTACTAGTCCTGTATTAGCAGACTGATATAGATCTCTTCAGCACTGGGCCTTTACTAGTCCTGTATTAGCAGACTGATATAGATCTCTTCAGCACTGGGCCTTTACTAGTCCTGTATTAGCAGACTGATGTAGATCTCTTCAGCACTGGGCCTTTACTAGTCCTGTATTAGCAGACTGATATAGATCTCTTCAGCACTGGGCCTTTACTAGTCCTGTATTAGCAGACTGATATAGATCTCTTCAGCACTGGGCCTTTACTAGTCCTGTATTAGCAGACTGATATAGATGTCTTCAGCACTGGCAAACAGCACATGGTTTTACCACAACAGATTAGCTCTACAAAACCTGTCAACTGAAGCAGCGGGAAACAAACGAAAGTGGCCACATCTCTGACAAAAACGTATCAAAAATGAAATCATGGATAATTATAAGGGAGCAGGGGAACTTAAGAAATGAGTACAATAATTACCAGGACTTTTCCAGCACCAAATTCTGCTCCAAATTCAAGTTCAAGTAAGCTACTTCAAACCCCTTCTGTTGTTTAAAATTGCAGGTGTAACATGGAAAACAAAATGTAATTGTCAT
>NC_074684.1:35613792-35651292 GCF_029448725.1 Salvelinus fontinalis | reverse complement strand
GGAGGAGGAGAGGAGGAGAGGAGGAGAGGAGGAGAGGGGGGGAGGAGATGAGGAGAGGAGGAGAGGGGAGGAGGAGAGGAGAGGGGAGGCAGTCTAAAGTAGAGGAGGAGAGGAGGAGAGGGGAGGAGGTTTAAATAAGAGGAGGAGGGGTGGAGAGGAGGAGAGGGGAGGCAGTCTAAAGTAGAGGAGGAGAGGAGAGGAGGAGAGGGGAGGCAGTCTAAAGTAGAGGAGGAGGGGGTGGAGAGGAGGAGAGGGGAGGGGAGGAGGTCTAAAGTAGAGGAGGAGGGGGTGGAGAGAAGGAGAGGGGAGGCGGTCTAAAGTAGAGGAGGAGGGGGTGGAGAGAGGGGAGGGGAGAGGAGGAGAGGAGAGGGGAGAGGAGGAGAGGGGAGGATGTAAGGAGGATATGAGGGGAAGGTAAGTAAAGACTGCAGGGATGCTGTGTAGCGAGCCTTATCTGGAGTTAATAAGCACCTATCAGGGTTCTTAGTGCCTTTGATCCAGACAGGGTGTGGAGGCTGAGTCTGAAAGGCAGCAGCCAGAGACAGGTACCCTGTCAACTGTTTGAGGAGTAAGAGAATGGCCCCAGGTGCAAACTGAATGTAGCACCCACAATAACGGCTATACCACCTCTCTCTGTCTCTCTCCCCTCTATCCCCTCTCTCTGTCTCTTTCCCCTCTATCCCCTCTCTCGGTCTCTCTCTGTCTCTATCCCCTCTCTCTGTCTCTCTCCCCTCTATCCCCTCTCTCTTACTCTCTCCCCTCTATCCCCTCTCTCTGTCTCTCTCCCCTCTATCCCCTCTCTCTGTCTCTCTCCCCTCTATCCCCTCTCTCTGTCTCTCTCCCCTCTATCCCCTCTCTCTGTCTCTCTCCCCTCTATCCCCTCTCTCTGTCTCTCCCCTCTCTCCCCTCTCTCCGTCTCTCTCCCCTCTATCCCCTCTCTCTGTCTCTCTCCCCTCTATCCCCTCTCTCTGTCTCTCCCCTCTATCCCCTCTCTCTGTCTCTCCCCTCTATCCCCTCTCCCTGTCTCTCTCCCCTCTATCCCCTCTCTCTGTCTCTCTCCCCTCTATACCCTCTCTCTGTCTCTCTCCCATCTATACCCTCTCTCTTACTCTCTCCCCTCTATCCCCTCTCTCTTACTCTCTCCCCTCTATCCCCTCTCTCTGTCTCTCTCCCCTCTATCCCCTCTCTCTGTCTCTCTCCCCTCTATACCCTCTCTCTGTCTCTCTCCCCTCTATACCCTCTCTCTGTCTCTCTCCCATCTATACCCTCTCTCTTACTCTCTCCCCTCTATCCCCTCTCTCTTACTCTCTCCCCTCTATCCCCTCTCTCTGTCTCTCTCCCCTCTATCCCCTCTCTCTGTCTCTCTCCCCTCTATACCCTCTCTCTGTCTCTCTCCCATCTATACCCTCTCTCTTACTCTCTCCCCTCTATCCCCTCTCTCTTACTCTCTCCCCTCTATACCCTCTCTCTGTCTCTTTCCCATCTATACCCTCTCTCTTACTCTCTCCCCTCTATCCCCTCTCTCTGTCTCTCTCCCCTCTATCCCCTCTCTCTGTCTCTCTCCCCTCTATCCCCTCTCACTGTCTCTCTCCCCTCTCTCCCCTCTCTCTGTCTCTCTCCCCTCTCTCCCCTCTCTCTGTCTCTCTCCCCTCTCTCTGTCTCTCTCCCCTCTTTCCCCTCTCTCTGTCTCTCTCCCCTCTATCCCCTCTCCCTGTCTCTCTCCCCTCTATCCCCTCTCTCTGTCTCTCTCCCCTCTATCCCCTCTCTCTGTTTCTCTCCCTGTCTCTCTCCCCCCTCTCTGTCTCTCTCCCCTCTATCCCCTCTCTCTGTCTCGCTCCCCTCTATCCCCTCTCTCTTACTCTCTCCCCTCTATCCCCTCTCACTGTCTCTCTCTGTCTCTATCCCCTCTCTCTGTTTCTCTCCCCTCTATCCCCTCTCTCTGTCTCTCTCCCCTCTATCCCCTCTCTCTGTCTCTCTCCCCTCTATCCCCTCTCTCTGTCTCTCTCTCTCTGTCTCTCTCCCCTCTATCCCCTCTCTCTGTCTCTCTCTCTCTGTCTCTCTCCCCTCTATACCCTCTCTCTGTCTCTCTCCCCTCTATCCCCTCTCTCTGTCTCTCTCTCTCTGTCTCTCTCCCCTCTATCCCCTCTCTCTGTCTCTCTCCCATCTTCTCTCTCTTCTCCCTCTGTGTGGGCGTGTTTATTTCTGTTTGCTGAGAGGCTCTCAAACGGATTACTGTGTTGAGAATCTGGCTGCAACTAATATGAAAGTAGAAACACCTTTTATGACGAAGATAGTTCTTAGTGTGGGTGTAGCTTTAAAATTGTTAAAGGTGATTCCAGTGGTGACCTTTCAATCCAGAACGAGACAACTTTGTTTTTCTAACTGTATGGCTTTTCTTAGGCAAAGAGTAACAGTCAATCGTTAACGGTGATTCTAGCAGTGACCTTGCATGAATAGAGAACGATACATTACAATGTTTCCAACCCAAGATTACCGTTCCTTTTGACCGAGGCACCAATGAGTCTGTCTGCTTGGAGTTCAATTGACCTAATACAACTTTGCAGGACCTCCTTGGCTAGCGAGGTGTAGAGTAACTTTCAAACCATTAAGGGGATTCTAGCAGTGACTTTGTGTCAATAGGAAATCATACATAACCATGAAATCATTTTAACCCAAATTGAACTTTTCTTTTGACTGGGGCACCTATGGGGACGTCAGTAAGTCTGACAGCTTTAGAATCGATTGAAAACATTTATCTTGGATCAGTTTGCGACACTGCAGTTGAACAAGCTGCAAGTTAGTGAATGTCTGACCTTGTACCCTTCCCTTAACAACCATGGAAGTGAGACATCAAAACCACATCTGGTTTTCATTTCAAAGTGTGTGTGTGTGTGTGTGTGCGTGTGTTTGTAAGTGTGTGTGTGTGTGTGCGTGTGTTTGTGAGTGTGTGTGTGTGTAACCGTGTTTCCAATTCTTCACCCGCAGCCAAAACAATATCTGCATGTTTCAGTCAGATCACACGTTGGCACGGTGACCGTCGGTAGGCTCTAGGCTCACCAGGGAAACCTGGCAGGAGTCTGTCGCTCAACGCCCAAGGCATATTAAGATCAAGCTCCTAAGCAACACTCCATCTCAGTACGAATAGATTGGATCCCCTTCCTCGTTATTCATCCTGTCCAAAACTTCTTCTTTTCACCCTTTCTTTAAACCCTTTGGTTATATCCATCCTACTGCTGCACCCACCCACCCGCCTACCTCTCTTCTAGTCTGCCCCCTGCTTCCTCCTGTCTGTCAACCTCACCCTCACTGTCCTCTGTTGTATCAGTCCCCTGCATCTATTTCCGGAGCTCTCCCTCTTTCCTTTACTCTCTCTCTCTCCATCTCTTTTTTATCCTCCACTCCCTCTCTCCCCCTCTCCCACCCCAGTCCCTCCCTCCCTCTCTCTGTCTCTCTTTTCCCCCTCCCTCCCCTCCCTCTCCCTTCCTTCTTCCCTTCATCTCAGGCTTCTCTTCTATTTCCTCGGTCTCCTCCTCTCCTCTCAGACAGACAAAGAGACAGTAGAGCATTCATCATTTATCCCATTGCCCGGAGGTTTCTACAGCGTTCAAAGGATGAGTTAGACCAGAGGCTGAGGCAGCAGAGAGCAAGGCAGGATGCTTATCTCTCTCTCTCTCTCCCCCCCTCTCTCTCCCTCTCCCTCTCCCTCTCTCCCTCTCTCTCTCTCTCTCTCTCTCTCTCTCTCTCTCTCTCTCTCTCTCTCTCTCTCTCTCTCTCTCTCTCTCTCTCTCTCTCTCTCTCTCTCGTAGAGAAGAAGCAGCTCGTAGGCATATAGGAGCGAGAGAGATTGTGTCTGAGATAGAGAGGATAATCATGTTCGGCCAGTAGGTTACATGAGTATTTAACTCTCTCACTAAGGTATCGTTTGGCTGCCGGTCTCTTACTGAGATAGAGAGAGGGAGAGACTAAAGCACCTAGTGAAATGAAAAGGTTTCTGCTGAAAGACACTCAGTGGCCTGGAGGTCAAGGCTAGTCATGATATCATTACGACGGGTTAATGGTGTTTTCGTTTTTGTAAAGACTTGTGTGTGAATGTATATGTGTGTGTGTTTGTTTACTGTCTGCTGGCTGTCTCTTCGCTATGGCAATCCTCCTTCCCTCCCGCCCCTCCCGCCCCTCTCCAAACACACAATACAAACTCGCCCTCCATCTCTCCCTCCATCTCTCAATCCATATCTCCCTCCATCTCTCAATCCATATCTCCCTCCATCTCTCCCTCCATATCTCCCTCCATCTCTCCCTCCATCTCTCCCTCCATATCTCCCTCCATCTCTCCCTCCATCTCTCCCTCCGTCTCTCCCTCCATATCTCCCCCAAGCACAAGAAGGCCACAGAGGCCAACCGTCACTCAACCAAAGCGCTGCTCGTCTAAACCTGGGCCATAATCAATCTACACGCATGATTTCCGCCCGGCTCGGTCCAGTAACTCGCTGATTCCAAGACACAAACCCATGCAGAAAGGTCATGTTGTACAAAATCAAAGTATAAACTGATTCAAATACTTACATAATGCATTGGCCCAGCCTATTGAAAACAAGCCCAGCGTTCGTATTGTCTCAGTATTACAGTGGATAAAATAGACACACATTTTAGATGCGGAGCTAGAGGGGTGAAGAGAAACACAGACAGAAAAGGAATCATAGACAAATGGAGAGAGAGAGAAGTAGACGGAGAAAGCAGAGACGTCAGAGGGAGAGAGAGAGAGAGAGGCAGAGAAAGAAAGAGGGAGGGAGATGCAGCGAGAGAGAGAGACAGAGGGAGAGAGAAGGATACAGAGAAGCTGTAAATGACAGACCGAGAAAGAGAGAGAGGAGGTAGAGAAAGAGAGATGACAGAGACAGAAACAGATTGAGAAAGAGAGAGAAACAGAGCTGGATGTTTTGCTGAGTGGGGACACATTGCAGTATGGATGACTGGGTCTGGAGAGAACAACATGCATATCTCTCTCTCTCTCTCTCTCTCTCTCTCTCTCTCTCTCTCTCTCTCTCTCTCTCTCTCTCTCTCTCTCTCTCGCTCTCTTTCGCTCTCTCTATCCCTCCATTCCCCTCCCTTTCACCATCTCTCTCTCTATCTCTCCCTCTATCTCACTCTCTCTCTCTCACTCTCTCTCACTCTCTCTCTCCCACTCTCTCTCTCCCACTCTCTCTCTCTCACTCTCTCTGTGTTTGGACTTGCTCCAGTGCACATCATACCTGGCTGGGGGCGAGATGTATGGACCCCAGAGCTATGCTGCTGGGGTTGGTACGGGCTGGGCTGACACTGGAGCATACCTACTGTAAACTTGTGAACCGCCTGAGGGAGTCGGCAGATGTGTGGGGTGTCAGGGGGTTTTATGTACAGTGGACGAGGAGGAGGGCTTGGTTGGAACTTTTTAGGCCTGTTACGATGAAGTAAAGATTGTGTCTTTAATGATGTAACTATTGGGCCAATACAATCTAATCTCCCTCCATCCCTTTCTCTCTCTTCCCCTCTCTATCCCTCCATCCCATTCCCTTTTCCCCCCCATCTCTCCCTCTGTGCTTGGCCCCTGCTCCAGCGTCCATCATGCCTGGCTGGATGTCACCCTAAACCGACCGGTACAGAGCTAGACACAGCACACCGAAGGATGATGGGATTTCAGACGGGATCATTGGATCAAAAACTCTCGCTCTGTTTAACGGCAGGGACAGGGGTCTGAGAGATTTCCATTGCCTCTTGACCGTCAACATTTACCTTGATTGGCATCGTTTTTACTCCGTCTGTTTCTAACCTCTTAGAAAAAGGCAGAGGGGGTGTAAACACAAAAGGCTTTTCAGGATATCAAAGGACAACAATAGGTTGTGAAGTTTATCTATTCATACGTGTTTCAGTGTATCATCATCGTGGTAAACGTGTAAACAGTTGAACGGTACGTTTAGTGCCATGTACAATCACACCAGCTTCCTAGTCAATGGCTCTGCCTCAAAGCCTTTGGGTCTGTCACGTGTGCCTTTTGGCCGTCTACCGCAAATACAGGTTGGTGTTCAGACATCTGATTCTCACGCCCTAAGGTTCTCTGTAAGGTACATTGACTGACTAGTCAAATCACAGACACATCTTCTACTCCCTATTCACCATCAGCCATGGATCTGGTAACTGTTTATTGAACGGGCAACAAGAGCCAGGAGCTGCTAGCTACAGCCTTTCACACACACACGCGTGCACACACACACTGGCTTTCACCGTTACGCATTCGGAGTACGAGGGAGGCAGTCGATAAGGGTGCACCCTAACCTGTAATTACCCGAGAAATGACAATGCCTTTACAAGTGAGGGGGCACAAAAAAATCAATCATTGTTGAATTACTATCACCGAGTGTCCTGCAAATTACAAGCGGGAGAAGAAAAATACATGACCACATATTCGATCTCTTACCTGGACAAAGGAATGCACACTGAATAGAAAATAACTTGATTCTATCACTTGGAAGAATTCATGGATTAAATTAGAAAAGTCTCTCTGTTTTGCAACTATGTTCAAACACAAAAAGTATTTAATCAAGCATTTAACAACTTTTCTGGTTAGCCTTGATCAAAGGCATTGACTGCATGGGAACTAGCTCTTCAGGAAGGGTGAGAGAACACTGCTACAAACTGCAGCTGGTATTGATAATGCTGTGCCTGTTATACGGGTCTAATGGGTCAGATGTCATTAAGAGATACTGGGAAGGAAAACAAAGAGAGGACAAGAGAGTACACTTGTTCTACAAGTACAAGTCCTCAACGTGCAAATTACTAAAGCCTAATTCTGCACGAAAATGACAAAAACTTGTGCGAGGCAAGATAGATAAAGGTGCAGTCTGCATCACACAACATTTCCTTCACTGTGTTGGTGTGGAACACGGATTGCTTTTGGTGCTACTGAGGTAGAAATGAACGCATCCTTGCTTCTGGTGGTAGGAAAGAAAAAGAGGAAAGAAAGAAGGAGGGAAAGAAAGAAAGAAGGGAAGAGAGAGAGCGAGAAAGCGATGAAAAATGTTAACTCGACCTGCACTTTCACTGACCCCGACGCAAACAAATGGGCAGACAAGAGGATGATGGTCCCCCGAGCTCTCTGGGGTTCTGAAGTAATCTTACTTCAATGATGGGAGGTCGCTATCAGCTAGCGTGCCACTGGGCATGTATTTCACAGGGTTGAGGAGACTTGGGCCAACTCTAAATTAGCCAGCTCTGTTCTGACAACTAGGCCTTTTTGTATTGTGACCCTCTCCGTTTTGATTCCCTGTAGAGATTTACGTGGGTTTGTTTTAAGTGTCTGAAGGAAAGTCAAATCCTTGTTAATCGGCAATCAGATAAGACATTTGTTTTAATTCAGCTGTCTTGAATGCTTATTTTATACATCCAAAATGATGAACGCAGTCAAAATTCGCCAGAGATGAGAAAGAGATTTAATGAAGAGGTCTAATAAAAATGTCTAAGAAACCTTTGGGGAAGCTGTTTCAAATAAACCACTAGATATGTCATCATTCGAGGCCTGCCTGTCTTCAGGTACCGCAGCCATTTTGAATCCCTAGCCTTCGTCCAGGTCCTAAGGGCTTTTCTGCGTAGCTAACCTGAGTGAGAGGAGTGATTCGTTGCTCTCACACACCTGGTGGCTAATAAGGGGAGAGAATCAGGGCCAGGCCAGCCCCAGGCGGGAGGCGACAGGACAGAGACATCAAAGGGGAGGACAGCAAACCCGAATGAATGGAGTGTGAAGCACAGTGGAGGATTTTTTCATCTCTCTCTCTCTCTCTCTCTCTCTCTCTCTCTCTCTCTCTCTGAATCTCCCTTTCTCTCCCCCTCTATCTCTCTCCATCTCTCCCCCTCTCCCTCCCTCAGCTCGGTACCGCCAGCACGCCCCAGGTTCCAAATGAGGTGACGGCCTGATCCACCAAAAGGAGCCGGCTGTGTTTGATGACCTCATTTGTATTCAGCCTGTGTAGCCTCCACCTCGACCTGGGAGAGAGAGATACAGGGAGGCAGAACCTCTATCCTCTATCTCCCCAGCAGCACAGCTCTCCTTAGGCTGGCAGGCAGCAGGCAGACAGGCAGATAACTTTGAAGGCTGATGTGACAGAGGACTGAACACCTTACCTCCTTACCGCTCCATCCCGCCTCTCTCTCTTTCTCACAGTCTCTCACAGTCTCTCTCTCACAGTCTCTCTCTCACAGTCTCTCTCTCACAGTCTCTCTCTCATAGTCTCTCTCTCACAGTCTCTCTCACAATCTCTCTCTCACAGTCTCTCTCACAGTCTCTCTCTCACAGTCTCTCTCTCACAGTCTCTCTCACAGTCCCTCACAGTCTCTGTCTCTCACAGTCTCTCACAGTCTCTGTCTCTCACAGTCTCTCTCACAGTCTCTCAGAGTCTTTCTCTCTCTCTCTCTCTCTCTCACAGTCACAGTCTCTCTCTCTCACAGTCACAGTCTCTCTCACAGTCTCTCACAGTCTCTCTCTCTCTCTCTCTCTCTCTCTCTCTCTCACAGTCTCTCACAGTCTCTGTCTCTCTCTCTCTCAGTCTCTCACAGTGTCTCTCTCTCTCTCACAGTCACAGTCTCTCTCACAGTCTCTCTCTCTCACAGTCTCTCTCTCTCACAGTCTCACAGTCTCTCTCTCTCTCTACGAAAGGGAAAATAAATAAACATAAATATAGGTTGTATTTACAATGGTGTTTGTTCTTCACTGGTTGCCCTTTTCTTGTGGTAACAGGTCACAAATCTTACTGCTGTGATGGCACACTGTGGTATTTCACTCAATAGATATGGGAGTTTATTAAAATGGGATTTGTTTTCGAATTATTTGTGGGTCTGTGTAATATGAGTGAAATATGTCTCTCTAATATGGTCATACACTTGGCAGGAGGTTAGGAAGTGCAGCTCAGTTTCTACCTCGTTTTGTGGGCAGTGTGCACATAGCCTGTCTTCTCTTGAGAGCCAGGTCTGCCTTCTGTGGCCTTTCTCAATAGCAAGGCTATTGTCACGTTCTGACCTTAGTTTATTTTTATGTCTCTATTTTAGGTTGGTCAGGGCGTGAGTTGGGGTGGGCAGTCTATGTTCTTTTTTCTAGGTTGTTGTTTTTCTATGTGTTTGGCCTGGTGTGGTTCCCAATCAGAGGCAGCTGTTTATCGTTGTCTCTGATTGGGAGCCATATTTAGGTATCCTGTTTTCCATTGTGTGTTGTGGGTGGTTGTTTCCTGTTTTTGTGTCACCATTCAGGACGGTTTTCGTTATCATTCACGTTGTTATTTTTGTATTTTGTAGTGTTCAGTTTATTATTAAAATATGACGAACACTTACCACGCTGCATATTGGTCCGATCCTTCATACTCCTCAGACGAAGAGGTCGAGAATCGTTACAGCTATACTCACTGAGTCTGTACATAGTCAAAGCTTTCCTTAATTTTGGGTCAGTCACAGTGGTCAAGCATTCTAGTATGCTCTATTTTTTGGTAAATTCTTTCCAATGTGTCAAGTAATTATCTTTTTGTTTTCTCATGATTTGGTTGGGTCTAATTGTGTTGCTGTCCTGGGGCTCTGTGGGGTCTGTTTGTGTTTCTGAACAGAGCCTCTGGACCAGCTTGCTTAGGGGGCTCTTCTCCAGGTTTATTTCTCTGTAGGTGATGGCTTTGTTATGGAAGGTTTGGGAATTGCCTTCTTTTACGTGGTTGTAGAATTTAATGGCTCTTTCTGGATTTTGATAATTAGCCGGTATCGGCCTAATTCTGAACAAGGCAGTTAACCCACTGTTCCTAGACCGTCACTGAAAATAAGAATTTGTTCTTAACTGACTTGCCTAGTTAAATAAAGGGAAGAAAATCTGTTATGTCAAATGTTAGTTTCCTTTTGATGGCATAGAAGGCACTTCTTGCCTTGTCTCTCAGATCCTTCACATCTTTGTGAAGTTACCTGTGGTTACCTGTGGCGTTGATGTTTAGGCCGAGGTATGAATAGTTTTGTGTGTGCTCTAGGGTGTCTAGATGGAATTTGTATTCGTGGTCCTGGGAACTGGACCTTTTTTGGAACACCATTATTTTTGTCTTACTGAGATTTACCGCCAGGGTCCAGGTCTGACAGAATCTGTCTCTCTCTCTCACCACCACCTCAATTTTCCCCTCCCACCTCTCCATCCTCCCTCATTCACCTCCTGCCCACCCCCTTCTACCTTGACTTTCATTCCCCTCCTAAAATGAGCTAACCAGATGTCACACTCACAGCTAATGTCCCTCATAAGACAAAAAGGCTGCCGGCAGACTCGGCTTGGCCCACTTTCTCACCCACGGCCTAGGTGTCTGCGCTCGATTGGAAGGTTGTTTTCATTCGTTCACATGCCCAGTGAAGCGCCATGGTTGTGGTGGTCAGCGGACTTTCAGAGGACGATTAGGGTTGATTGTGGTTGTGGTTGATTGCTGGCTTAGCTCTCGTCCAGTCTCAGTTTCAGAGGTGTTTTATTCCGAGGTGTGTGAGTGTGTCTGTGTGTCTGTGTGTGTATGCATCAGTGGAGGCTCCTCAGGAGGAAGGGGAGGACCATCCTCCTCAGTGAATTTCAGCAGAATCAAAATAGCGAAACATTAAACAAGTTATCCTTTTTAGAAAAAGCTATCCTAATATATTCACGTCAACAAATAATTGATTAAAACACACTGTTTTGCAAAGAAGGTCTACAGTAACTTCCACAGCACTCCGTAGGGTAGCACCATGGTGTAGCCGGAGGACAACTAGCTTCCGTCCTCCTCTGGGTACATTGACTTCAATACAAAACCTAAGAGGCTTGTGGTTCTCATCTCCTTCCATTGACGACACAGTAATTATGACAACTTCCGGAGGACATCCTCCAACCTATCAGAGCTCTTGCAGCATGAACTGACTGTTGTCTACTCAAGCAAAATATCAGAGAATGAATCTACTACTGAAAGCATAAGCTACAGCTAGCTAGAACTGCAGTGCATTAACCTTGGTGAGTAGTTGACTCAACGAGAGAGAAGGACAATAGTTGAATAGTTGAACAGTTTTGAACAAATACATTTTTTCAAAAATGAAGGAGAGAGAGAGAGAGCTATATTTCGTTCATAGTATCTTTTATCTCTTTCACTTAGCAAGAGAATGCCGCTAGCTAGTTTAGCCTACGCAAACACCTGGCTCAAACAAAGACAGATGCTATGTTAGCTAGCTGGCTATGGCTATCCGACACTGGAACTCTTCAAAGTCAGGGTTAGTTTTTGATTTATTTAATCTATAATCGCTGCTGAAATAGTTGCTGCTGACTGTATTGCATTATTGTAGGTTTAGCGGGTTTACTAATGCGATAGTTCTAGTAGCTATGTTAATTATGATGTTAATATGGTGACAATGATGTAGGCTGCGTGTAGCGGTTAACGGTTATGATATGAAGATTTGGCTTGAAAAGGTTTTTTCGCCTGGTCACAGACAGCTGCTGTGTTGTGAACTGAAGTCCACAAGCAAAGGGAAAAGGTGAGAGGAGGAGAGTAATTATACAACGATCAAAGGGATCATGCTATTTGTATGTGGCTGCTATGAAAGTGAACTGTGTTTGCGTGTGATCAGGGGTGTATTCATTCCGCCGATTCTGTTAAAAAAGTTTCTTAAACAGAAGAAACCTGAATGAAAAGGGGATAATCATACCTGAATTTGTCCAATAGAAACTCTCGTTTGCAGCGGTTGAACTAATGATTACACCCTATATCAGATCAATGTTACATTGAGCTGGGTGAATGGTATATGAATGACAGTCATTCAATATGGTAGAAGATAAATAAGACCCTGCTTATAAATAATAATAATCGTCCTCCCTCACCAACCACCACTGGTATGCGTGCATGGTGTGTGAGTGTGTGTGCATGCGTGTGTGGTGCATATTCTCAAGACTGGGGAAATAGACTGGAGCAAGGGGCAGAGCGAATAAACAGTTCACATCTGTTCACACTTCAGTAAATTGTAGTGCTTGGCAGGATAGTAAAGTGTCCATCGGCCCACCGAGGGGGAGACTTGCTTGGCCTGCATACTCATGCTGTTATTCTGACTTAACATCCTTGTCAGTTGGCCTTTGTAAACAGGTGATGTCCAGTGGGTCTAACAGAGGTCTACCCTTCACATTACCACCCGTTCCCAATTCACTCCCTACCCCTTCTCATTGGCTCTAACCCTGTGATATTTGCAGGTCTGTAAGGAATACGCAATATGGTGGAATCTCCACCAACACTGCTTAAACCTATTCAGAACCTTCAGATCTTCAAACATCAAAGAGTTTGGGCCAAGAGGAAAGGGTAGTGAGGGAATTGGGACTGACTTTCTCATCAACACAAGCCAACAGGTTCAACGGTCAGAGGTCCTAGGTCAAACGTGAGTGTAACAGACGCCAGATGGTGATTGGTGGGTACCTGTGGGGAAGTGTTCGTTGATTGGCCAGTTGTCCACCTGCAGAGTGGCGTTGCCCCCATTCCTGGTGAAGCGCACCAGGTGGTACTTCCCGTCGTTGATCGTCATGGTTACCTCCTTCACACTGATGTCTGACGTACCAATGTTGAAGGTCACGCCCACCTTGCCTTCCGTCTGAAAGAAAAGGGAAGAAGAAACAGAAACGCATTAAAAGACATCAACAACTTTCAGGCAACCCAGAAGAGAAACAAGCAGCAGGTTTGAGATCAGTCTAAGGAAGAGGTTGGAGAATCATTACTCTTGATCACATAATAATGAGTAGATATTTGGGATGCAAGTTGATTTGTAGATCAGTGTAGTCTGATTGCAAACACACACAACAAACAGGCATTTATTAACCAGTATCAACCACTTTCCTTCCACAGGCAGTCTTCAGGTTGATTTATAATTGATATTTTCCCATTGGTAAAACATTTCAATATGATGTGCCACATATAGAACAGCAGAGATGTGCAGAACCGTACCATCTTCAATTCCTGGCTTAGAACCAATTCCACGATGAGCTTCAATCAAATCATCTTCATTGCATTTGTAATGCAGTGATACCAAGACCAGGACTCGAGATGTTTGCAGAAGCTGTAAACTGATTGCAGGGTTTGATTCAATAAGGTTGGGCCAACATTATATAGCCTGGACTATACAACAGTAACTGAAACAGTTGAACAACAGAGTTACACATTACTTTGTTAACCCAGGTGTCCCCCTATCCTCTTCCTGAGCTAATACTCATCACAATGGAGCCATCTATTGGACACGTATTCTACTGTAGGTTGTGTGTTAGTACGGACACGGTAACAAAGCCACTCATTCCAATGTCCATACCACTAAGAATACTAGACAATATGCAATCTACGAAAAAAAGGGTTACAACATGGTTCTTTGTGGAAAGGGTTCTACCTGGAACCCAAAACGGGTTTTCCAAAGGGTTCTCCCATGGGGACAGCCGGTGACGCCTTTTAGGTTCTACAGTAGGTTGAACCTTTTTTCCTAAGGGTGTAGACCCCAAAGGAAGACCATATAGTTGGTAGCTGTACTAGCTAGCTTTACGGTTCATTAAACTGTTTTAATTTGTTGGGAGTTAGCTGTAACAGAACGGTCCGTCACTTAATGATGAGTAATGTTCTGTCGAACGCCAGGACATATGCCTCTCCCTCCCCACATCACATATGTAGTAGCACATATGTTTTATTTAACGGCAAAGTTAGTGGTGTTATATCACTCAAAGAGAGAGAGTGGGAGAGAGAGAGAGAGAGAGAGAGAGAGAGAGAGAGAGAGAGAGAGAGAGAGAGAGAGAGAGAGAGAGAGAGAGAGAGAGAGAGAGAGAGAGAGAGAGAGAGAGAGAGAGAGAGAGAGAGAGAGGCAAATAAGAACCTCATTGGTTTCTCACCGCAACTTACTTTCTCGCCAACTTGCTAATTTTAAACAACCTGCCAACGTGTTTGATCGGAGCTGCTTGGGTATGCATGGGAACGTAGGCGTTACATGGAAAATGTTTTAAAGAGAGACAAGGAGGGCGAGAGAAAGAGAGAGACAGAGAGCACGAGAGAGAGCGAGAGCGATAAAAGATTGAGAGATGGAGTTAGAAAGAGATCGAGATTGTGAGCAGGAGAGTGAATGAGAGAGGGGTAAAGAGGAAGAGAGAGAGGGATGGAGCGAGAGAGAGATAGAGAGAGTAAGAGTGGGGGTGTAAGGCTACAATGTTTTCCATGTCATTTGTCCCAATCCCCTCTGGGAATGGTTTGTGTAATTACCTGCTTTAAAGGCCCAGAGCCAAAGGGACATTTCTCACAACACGGCCGTGTGTGTGTGAGTGCGTGCATGCGAGCGGGGGTGCATGATGCACTGACCCACCGGCCTGATGACACGATGTGTTAATGGATCAGTGAAGAGATAAGAGCTAGTGAATCAGGATATACGATAGTGTGTGTGTGTGTGTTTGTGTATGTGTGTGTGTGTGTGTATGCAATAGCTCTCCACTTAACAATAGCCACTGCTACTTCATATCATTAACTAACCCTTGACATTGTTGTTAACCCCTTGCTATTGCCTGCTACCACTAAACACCCACACCCGACACCTTTTCATTGAATCTAAAACACTATACCACAGTGGCAATACCTGACATTCTGTGAAAACACTGAGGAAGTCAGCATCCATTTTAAGACGGTGTACAGTCTACCATCTAGCCAAATGTTTTTTAAAAATGGAGTTGGACCTGCGTTGACTCACCAAGGATGTTCAAGGCAATCTTTCTGAAAGGAGACGAAACTGGAGATTAAACATCTTGATAAAGGTTGCAGGCCTAGTTAGTTTATCTTCCATTGAAATGCAAAGTGTTTCAAAAGGACTGCCTTGAAGATCCTTGAGAGGCTTTGCTAACAAAAAGGTAGCTGTTTTACTCTGTATGTATTTCAGTACCAAGGCCAACCCGGTACAATGTCCAAATAGCGTATTATGTTCTCTCATGTTTGGAGTAGTTGACTAGGCAACCACAAGAGTACCCTAGTATATCTCTAGTCCATGCACCTACAGTCTCCCACAGTCTGACACACAGGAGGTTGGTGGCACCTTAATTGGGGAGGACGGGCTCGTGGTAATGGCTGGAGCGCCATTCCATTCGCGCCGTTCCAGACATTATTACGAGCCGTCCTCCCCTCAGCAACCTCCACTGGTCTGACACAGAATTTTAAACATTGCGTGCTAAAATACACTCAGACCTGTGATGAAAGAAAAAGGCACACTTCTCTCTCTCTCTCTCTCTCTCTCTCTCTGTCTCTCTCTCTCTACTTTAACAATCTTCCATCTCAGCTGATAATGCAGTAGGAAGTGAGTAAAACATGGGAAATGCATCTCCTAAAAGTGCCAGGTCGTGCTCGAGGAGACATGAACATGAACACTGCAGCATGACCAGTTAACTCCCAATCTGATCGTAAGAGCTTCTCTTGATTACTGAAGCGACGGTTCAACTGGGAACCAGGCTTTGAACTTGAAGTTTAAACATCAGCTTCATTCCAGTGCATTGACAGAACACTGTGGTTTTCGGAATATCGAATAATGGAATAACTTTCCCAAAAAGAGAAAATGTGTAGATGAAAGCAAAACACTATACTGTTCATCAGCATTCACTTTGACCTTCAAATCAACTGGCAGACCATCTGTCCCCCACAATGCCACGTCAAATGCAGCGCTGAGTGATTAGTGCTTTTTAAGTTGGGTTTCGGATTCGATTATATTTGTAGACATTAAATGCACTTTGCATTATGAATGTTCTAACAACACAGACTAAAACAATTAATACAAGTCCCAGTGACTGCCACATTACTGCTTAAATTATTAACCATAATTTATTCACATTACTTGACTTTTGTAAAATATTTCAGTTGCTGTGTCTAGTCTTTATAGTGCTGCTGCCTATGCTGTCTGACAAAATCACTATGTTAGTAGTTCTTCAAAGTGAATAAAGCATACTTGTATGACTGCTGAATACCATCTATCAATCACTTACATCATGTATTTTCAGGTAGAGATACCTCGCCAAGCAACTGCTCTCTATCCTTCCCCATCAGGCATTCTTCTGTCTCTTTTATGTAGCGGGCGTAAAAGAGGACCAGACGGGACAAGTAGGCGTGGTCAATTAGTCGTTTCAAAAAAAGAAAAATAACCAACATTTTGGTTATTCGCTCAGCACTCATCAAAAGACACACTACTCACTTTACAAATACCTACAAACAACGACAGATCACAGCCACCGCTGTAAACAGTAACAACAGACACAGTGCAACGGTGTCCCAGGGCACGGTGGATTCAGCTCTCTGTGGTGCTCGAAGCCCCGCACGCGCACGCACACACACGCGCACACACACACACACCGCTGTCCAGCGGCCACCCACCTGACCGCCTGCCCTCCCTCCACTGCCACGGCAACGCTGTGATTGACATTTCCAATTACATTCTTTATTGGCCTGTCAGTCGCTGGGCGGGACAGCCCTTCATTGTCTCTTAAGAAAGGGGAGGGATGGCTATTGGTCTCCCAGTAAAAGATGATGACCCCCCCCCCCACCGATATTCCTGCACTAGAAAATAAATACATGAAGTGGTAGGAGAATCACACACACACACACAATCCTGCCTAACAAAGCATAACCTTGCATTGAGCCCTAACCCGTACCATCACACTGCAGCATTAAACAGCAGAGACAAGAGGCTTCAATCTCACTAACTGTCACAACACAACAGATGACAACACAACACGTTACTGTTATACTGTGGTGCTATGTTAAAACGCTGTTATGCTCATAGATAATATACACACTGTAATTCCTACCCCCCTGCACTGACTGGTCTTCTCCTCCAAGGTTCGACTGCCTGCCTGCCACTAAACCAGTGATTATTTTAACACTGTATTTTGGACCTATGGAGATGCGAGACAGCGTTGGCAGCACAAAGCCACAGGAGATCGGCGGGGGGAGGAGGGTGGTGTGGTGTGTGTCAGTGTGTGTGTGAGTGACGGAGGTGCGGGTAAGTAAGAGTGATAAAATAAAATCCCGGTTACGGTCAGAGAAAAGCAGCACATGAAGAGCTCTGCTCCGCCACCAAGCGCTCGGTCCCACGTGATCCCTCCACATACTGACACTGGTAATCAGACCCACAATCCAATTCACCAGCCTCCGATCAATGCCTTCAGCACAAGGAGCGCCCCCAGGCAGCCAATCACTCAGAGCAGCACAGCAGCCTGACTCTCCAGGCCTCTCGGAGCCCTCTCCAGGCCCGTAACACAGACAGCATTCACATCACAGCCCTGCCAGACAGATATACAATAGACTACATTCCCTAGATGGGGAATTGGTCATTTTGTTAAAGCATCGATATATCCAGGACTCTCCAGGCCATAGACATATCACAGCCCAGCCCAGACAGTCACTATACAAAGATGGGTATTGACTCCATCCTCCAGGATGACAATAGACTCCATCCTCCAGGATGGTGAACGGTCATTTTGTTGAAGCCGGGAGCAGATGTTGCATGTCTATAGGCCTGAAACTGTAGCCCCCACACTATGGAAGACATACAGTATAGGACAGGATTTTGCATTTACAAATAAATACACAAAGTGTGATTACTACCTCTGAGGGTTTCGAGCTTGAGGTAGTCACCTCATACAAGTACTTGTGAGTATGGCTAGATGGGGTACTCTCCTTCTATCAGCACATATCAAAGCTGCAGGCTGAAGTTAAATCTAGACCTGGTTTTCTCTATCGTAATCGCTTCTCTCTCATCCCAGCTGGCAAACTAACCCTGATTCAGATGACCATCCTACTCATGCTAGATTACTGAGACGTAATTTATAGATCGGCAGGTAAGGATGCTCTCGAGCGGCTAGATATTCTTTACCATTCAGCCATCAGATGTTCCACCAATGCTCCTTATAGGACACATCACTGCACTCTATCCTCCTCTGTAAACTGGTCATCTCTGTATACCCGTCACAAGACCCACTGGTTGATGCTTATTTATAAAACCCTCTTAGGCCTTACTTACTGCCTGAGAAACCTACTGCAGCCCTCATCCTCCACATACAACACCCGTTCTGCCAGTCATATTCTGTTAAAGGTCCCCAAAGCACACACATCCCTGCAGTTCGCTGCAGCTAGCGACGAACGAGCTGCAACAAACACTAAAACTGGACAGTTTTATCTCCATCTCTTCATTCAAGGACTCAATCATGGACACTCTTACTGACAGTTGTGGCTACTTTGCGTGATGTATTGTGATGTATTGTTGTCTCTACCTTCTTGACTTTGTGCTGTTGTCTGTGCCCAATAATGTTTGTACCATGTTTTAAGGTGCTACCATGTTGTGCTGCTGCCATGTTGTGTTGCTACCATGTTGTTGTCATATGGTGTTGCTACCATGCTGTGTTGTCATGTGTTGCTGCCATGCTGTGTTGTCATGTGTTGCTGCCATGCTGTGTTGTCATGTGTTGATGCCATGCTGTGTTGTCATGTGTTGCTGCCATGCTGTGTTGTCATGTGCTGCTGCCATGCTGTGTTGTCATGTGTTGCAACCATGCTGTGTTGTCATGTGCTGCTGCCATGCTGTGTTGTCATGTGCTGCTGCCATGCTGTGTTGTCATGTGTTGCTGCCATGCTGTGTTGTCATGTGCTTCTGCCATGCTGTGTTGTCATGTGTTGCTACCATGCTGTGTTGTCATGTGTTGCTGCCATGCTATGTTATCATGTGCTGCTGCCATGCTGTGTTGTCATGTGTTGCTGCCATGCTGTGGTGTCATGTGCTGCTGCCATGCTGTGTTGTCATGTGTTGCTGCCATGCTGTGTTGTCATGTGTTGCTGCCATGCTATGTTGTCATGTGCTGCTGCCATGCTGTGTTGTCATGTGTTGCTGCCATGCTGTGTTGTCATGTGCTGCTGCCATGCTGTGTTGTCATGGGTTGCTACCATGCTGTGTTGTCATGTGCTGCTGCCATGCTGTGTTGTCATGTGTTGCTGCCATGCTGTGTTGTCATGTGCTGCTGCCATGCTGTGTTGTCATGGGTTGCTACCATGCTGTGTTGTCATGTGCTGCTGCCATGCTGTGTTGTCATGTGTTGCTGCCATGCTGTGTTGTCATGTGTTGTTGCCATGCTGTGTTGTCATGTGTTCCTGCCATGCTATGGTGTCATGTGCTGCTGCCATGCTGTGTTGTCATGTGTTGCTACCATGCGGTGTTGTCATGTGCTGCTGTCATGCTGTGTTGTCATGTGTTGCTGCCATGCTATGTTGTCATGTGCTGCTGCCATGCTGTGTTGTTATGTGTTGCTGCCATGCTATGTTGTCATGTGCTGCTGCCATGCTGTGTTATCATGTGTTGCTACCATGCTATGTTGTCATGTGCTGCTGCCATGCTGTTTTGTCATGTGTTGCTACCATGCTGTGTTGTCATGTGCTGCTGCCATGCTGTGTTGTCATGTGTTGCTGCCATGCTGTGTTGTCATGTGTTGCTGCCATGCTGTGTTGTCATGTGTTGCTGCCATGCTGTGTTGTCATGTGCTGCTGCCATGCTGTGTTGTCATGTGCTGCTGCCATGCTGTGTTGTCATGTGTTGCTGCCATGCTGTGTTGTCATGTGCTGCTGCCATGCTGTGTTGTCATGTGCTGCTGCCATGCTGTGTTGTCATGTGCTGCTGCCATGCTGTGTTGTCATGTGTTGCTGCCATGCTGTGTTGTCATGTGTTGCTGCCATGCTGTGTTGTCATGTGTTGCTGCCATGCTATGTTGTTGTCTTAGGTCTCTCTTTATGTGGTGTTGTGGTGTCTCTCTTCTCGTGACGTGTGTTTTGTCCTATATTACTATTTCATTTTTTTAGCCCCAGTCCCCGCAGGAGGACTTTTGCCTTTTAATAGGCCATCATTGTACATAAGAATTTGTTCTTAACTGACTTGCCTAGTTAAATAAAGGTTAAATAAAACATATATTTTTTAAAGTGTATTATTTTGTGTGTAACGTATTCTTAGTGAAGTGGCTGGTGCATGGAGATGTGCAGCCTACTGAGGTCTACATTTGAGACCATTTAATGAACGTATTCTAAACCCGTTTTCCACCAGGGTATCACATAGCAAACCCTGTCATACATCCTTAGTATAGTCAGTATTAACATCTGAATTACATCAACTGGCTCTGAACCAAACTCCCAACTGGGATCCAGAAGATTCAGAGGATCCCGTATCAAACTGAACCCATCCCGGTGAGGAAGTTGACATCACATACAAACTCCATCTGACATCATGCAGGGCAGCAGAACTAAAATGAGGGTGTTGTGGTCAGGGCCCACCACCCATCAGAACAGTATCAAGGACCACACACAGGGTTTGTCCCAAATGCCACCCTATTCCCGATGCAGTGCACTACATTTGACCAGGTCCAATAGGGAATAATAGGGTGACATTTGGGAGGTATTCAGAGAGCGGTACAGGGAAGTAGGTCGATATGAAGATAGAGGAAGAACATGTGAGACAGAGGATTGATGCTCATGGCCTTCACAACAACAAGACATTTATCTGAGGTAATTGACAGAGATAACTCGAAGATGACAGGACCATTTGTAGCATCCCGGCGATGAGTGTAGGGTGAATTTTTTCCTGTGATGACATTATCCTATGGCAGACTCTGCTCTGTGTCCTTGGTAATAGTGTCCATGGCAACTCCATTGTCTAGGTCAATGAGGTTGACGCAGTAAAACTCTGATCATCTTTATCATTCCGGAAATTTCAAGACTCAATAAGACTCCCGAAATCCAACCAAACTTAGCCGCACCTGAATTCAAACTCAAAGAGATTTGAGGTCTTCAGGTTCTGGTGGGACAGGGTTCATTCTACACCCCAAAGATCCTAAAATATTCACAAAGGAGAAGCAGGAACGAAGGAACAGATCCACTCCACGGTAAGGAGAAGAACAAAATGTCCTCTTTACTTAATACAGCCTGGTAATTGATTAGCTAATGCCTAGAAGTCCATTAGGAGAGTGTGTTAAATGCTCAGGAGTGCCAGTCAACGTTAGCCTCTAACCCCGGCTAGTCTACATAATAAAAACACAACAGTGAATATTTAATTTAAACATGAGCAGGAAGCAGCATCGTGAAAGGTAATGGCTTAGACACTCTCTCCAGGCTCAATGTCAAAGGAAGGCAGAGACCTGCTCCTCTTTGATCCTCCTATGGCTTCAGCAGGGTCAGCTTGATGCATTATTTATACACACGCACACACACAGACACGCAGACACACGCAGACACACACAGTAATTGTCCCAGACACTAATGGCGGAGGGCCTGGTGAAAACATGTCTCAATGCTACCCCAGAGATGATGATATCACTTTCATCTAGGTCGGTGTCGTCAGGATGAAACGCTCACTGGTCTTAATCATCACAAATATGTCGTTCTCTCTCTCGCTTAGAGTGCTCAAGTTTGGAGTACAGGTGCTCGAGGAGTTTGAAACGATACTCCTCTCCATAATGTACAGTACATAACAACATGTACGTCTTTGACAATTGAGACTACACAAAGTCCAGACTGATAAGAAATGACCCACAGCACGACCCACCCAGTACTTTAGTCCTGCTATTTTATGCACATTTCCAAAGCGTTTTCCATTTTCAGATGTTTTTCCTGCTTAGCTGTAACGCACGGCTGTAGGGATTACTACGCACACGGGATAACTACACAGCAAAACCCCAGAAACATAGTAAAACAACCCTGTCAGTGATGAATCTCTACTGCTGTCCGGCCCAGACCTGCTCTCCATCTCTCATTATTAGAATGCAGAATGCACCGCTGACACACACGCACGCACGCACACACGCACACACCATGTCAATACAATGTAGAATGCACCGTCGACACAGTAATCAGCCCGAATGCAAACGCGGTTGGGCTCAACGGAGCACACAGCACACGAGTTCTGCATCCATCCATCTGCATCCATCCATCTGTATCCACCCAACTGTATCCACCCATCGGCATCCATCCCTCGGCATCCACCCATCTGTATCCACCCATCGGCATCCATCCCTCGGCATCCACCCATCTGTATCCACCCATCGGCATCCATCCCTCGGCATCCACCCATCTGTATCCACCCAACTGTATCCATCCCTCGGCATCCATCCATCTGTATCCACCCAACTGTATCCACCCATCGGCATCCATCCCTCGGCATCCACCCATCTGTATCCACCCATCGGCATCCATCCCTCGGCATCCACCCATCTGTATCCACCCATCGGCATCCATCCCTCGGCATCCACCCATCTGTATCCACCCAACTGTATCCACCCATCGGCATCCATCCCTCGGCATCCACCCATCTGTATCCACCCATCGGCATCCATCCCTCGGCATCCACCCATCTGTATCCACCCATCGGCATCCATCCCTCGGCATCCACCCATCTGTATCCACCCAACTGTATCCATCCCTCGGCATCCACCCATCTGCATCCACCTAACTGTATCCACCCATCGGCATCCATCCCTCGGCATCCACCCATCTGCATCCACCCATCTGCATCCATCCCTCGGCATCCACCCATCTACATCCACCCATCGGCATCCATCCCTCGGCATCCACCCATCTGCATCCACCCATCTGCATCCATCCCTCGGCATCCACCCATCTGCATCCACCCATCTGCATCCATCCCTCGGCATCCACCCATCTGCATCCACCCACCGGCATCCACCCATCTGCATCCATCCCTCGGCATCCACCCATCTGCATCCATCCCTCGGCATCCACCCATCTGCATCCACCCATCTGCATCCACCCATCTGCATCCACCCATCTGCATCCATCCCTCGGCATCCACCCATCTGCATCCACCCTTCTGCATCCACCCATCTGCATCCATCCCTCGGCATCCACCCATCTGCACCCACCCATCGGCATCCATCCATCTGCATCCATCCCTCGGCATCCACCCATCTGCATCCACCCATCTGCATCCACCCATCTGCATCCACCCATCTGCATCCATCCCTCGGCATCCACCCATCTGCATCCACCCTTCTGCATCCACCCATCTGCATCCATCCCTCGGCATCCACCCATCTGCATCCACCCATCGGCATCCATCCATCTGCATCCATCCCTCGGCATCCACCCATCTGCATCCACCCATCTGCATCCACCCATCGGCATCCATCCCTCGGCATCCATCCCTCGGCATCCATCCCTCGGCATCCACCCATCTGCATCCACCCATCTGCATCCATCCCTCGGCATCCACCCATCTGCATCCACCCATCTGCATCCACCCATCTGCATCCACCCATCTGCATCCACCCATCGGCATCCATCCCTCGGCATCCACCCATCTGCATCCACCTATCTGCATCCACCCATCTGCATCCACCCATCTGCATCCACCCATCTGCATCCACCCATCTGCATCCACCCATCGGCATCCATCCCTCGGCATCTACCCATTTGCATCCACCCATCTGCATCCACCCATCTGCATCCATCCATCTGCATCCATCGTTATTCATGGCAACATTAACTCCAACAAAAGACAGGAACCATCTATTAAATATTAATACAAACAATTGGACTGATGTTTAGGAGGCCTCAGTGTTCAATTATGAGTTGTATTTCATTCTTTATTTCCATTAAGCCACAGTGGGTCTACTGGTCCATTAGGGAGAACAGGGATTCGGCGGACAAACACACACACACACACACACACACACACACACACACACACACACACACACACACACACACACACACACACACACACACACACACACACACACACACACACACACCACACACAGTGAGTGCCTGGGCTGCGCTGCTTGGTTCTAACACGTGGCCAGCACGACAGGGGTTCATTAAAAAAACACTGAATAGGATTTGTGCTCGATGGAATACAGTGCTGTGAAAGTCCATTAGGAACCTGGCTAATGAAATTGAAACAGCTTGGTGATCAAATTAGAATCTGTTCGGTAGATATTTAATTTAATGTGCTGGTGAATTCGAAACACTTTTAATTTGGGTCTACCGTTTGAAATTGCGCGCCATAAATCAAAGACTAAATTCATAGGGTTTCTCTCTCTCGTTCCCTTGATTTTCTCTCAAATGAATAGGAACAACCTCGTGAATTAAAGTCTGTAGAAAACAAAACAACTATTAGGGCATGAGAAGGACTCCCCGCTGTAGCTATATGTATAAAGTGTTAGCTTGGCTAACCCAGAACTAAAGTCCCAGACTTTCATAGGTCTCACGTTCGCTGGAATAAATGTCGGACCAAGGCGCAGCGGATGTTGAGTTCCACATTATTTATTAGAAAGTGAAACTAAGCAAAGACAAAAACAAATAAACTAACAACGAACCGTGACTACAGAGTTGCTACGTGCACTAACTCAAAACAATATCCCAAAAACACAATTGGGAAAAACAGCTACTTAAATATTATCCCCAATTAGAGACAACGATTACCAGCTGCCTCTAATTGGGAATCATACAAATCACCAACATAGAAAAACAAACCTAGAACCCCACATAGAAATAATAAACTAGACTAACCCCCCAGTCACGCCCTGACCTACTCCACCATAGAAAATAAGGACTCTCTATGGTCAGGACGTGACATCAGGCATCAGGAAAAATAATACACTCATATCTTTTCAAATGAACAACTGTGTACACCTGGATTGTTAAACATTTGCAGATTATTATAAAAAAAATTATTCAAGCTCTGTCAAGTTGGTCATTGCGAGACAGCCATTTTCAAGTCTTGTAATAGCTTTTCAAGCTGATTTAAGTCAAAACTGTAACTAGGCCACTCAGGAACATTCTATGTCGTCTTGGTAAGCAACTCCAGTGTGTATTTGGACTTGTGTTTTAGGTTATTGTACTGTTGAAATGTGAATTTGTCTCCTGGAGTCTGTTGGAAAGACTGAACCAGGTTTTCCTCTAGGATTTTGCCTTTGCTTAGCTCTATTACATTTATTTTTATCCTAAAACAACTCCCTAGTCCTTGCCGATGACAAGCATACCCATAACCTGATGGAGCCACCACCATGCTTGACAATAAGAAGAGTGGTACTCAGTGATGTGTTGTATTTGCCCCAAACATAACGCTTTGTATTCATGATATAAAGTTAATTTCTTTGCCATATCTTTTGCAGTTTTACTTCAGTGCCTTGTTGCAAACAGGATGCATGTTTTGGAATATTTTTATTCTGTACAGGCTTCCTTCATTTCACTCTGTCAATTAGGTTAGTATTGTGGAGTAACTACTGTGTTGTTGATCCATCCTCAGTTTTCTCCTATCAAAGCCATTAGACTCTGTAACTGTTTTAGAGTCACCATTGGCCTCTGAGTTATGAGATGCATCTATCTTTGTAGTGACTGGGTGTATTGATACACCATCCAACACGTAATGAATAACTTCACCATTGTCAAAGTGATATTCAATGTCTGCTTTTTTTTTAACCTATCTACCAAAAGGTGCCTTTCTTTGCGAGACATTGGAAAATCTACCTGGTCTTTGTGGTTAAATCTTTGCTTCTAATGTACTGCTCGACTGAGGGACCTTACAGATAATTGTATGTGTGGGCTACACAGATGATGTAGTCATTCAAAAGCAATGTGTAGATACTTTCTGGAGGCAGTCTATTTCAGAGAGAATACCATCAGTCACTTTGGCAAATGCATTGTTCCTGCCAGCTCTTACAGGAGAGGAAGTAGCTATGAATTGAAGCACAAGACACTCCAGCCTGTTTGAAGAAGTACCATGTAACAACTGTAAATGTAATAACTTTTGGATTTAATAACTTGCCGGTAAATGTATTAAAATGTTGAACAGTAAATGTAATAACTTTTTCCGCTAAATGTAATAAGCTATTACATTAACCGGTTGTTATTACAGTAACCGAAAGGTTGCTAGATCGAAACCCCGAGCTGACAAGGTAAAAATCTGTTGTTCTGCCCCTGAACAAGGCAGTTAACCCACTGTTCATAGACCGTCATTGTAAATAATAATTTACTGACTTGCCCAGTTAAATAAAGTTTAAATAAATACAAATTTTAAAAGAAATCACTAACCGGTGTGTAACAACTTTATGAATAATGTAAGAACTTCAACAAATAATTTAATAACTTAAATTAGGCCCTAGTATTAAATATAGAATCTGCAATAGTTCCCTGCAAACAATAATGAGTTATTAGGACATCCATGGGACATCAGAAAATGGTCGCCTAAAATTGTCAGGATGTAGTGTCATGGTCTCGTAGGGGCTACATCCAACATCCAACACACGCATGACAACAAAAAGTTATCTCAAACGGACCGTCTCAGATAGGGAGAGTCCAAAGTCTCAACGTATCTTCACGTTTTTTCATATGAACGATGGTGATCGGAGGCAGAAATACAAAATAGATCACCACTAAAAAAAAGCGCAAAAACAAGAACCGACAGCACAGAGATTCCAGCAGTTTAATGTAATCAAGTGGACAGCAGACACCCTGAGTAACAGCTCCAGAGATCCTCCACTCCCCCAGTGCAGATGGAGGCAGAGCCAGGAGCAGCTTTGGGATTCGGCTGCCTGCCTTTGAACATCAAGCAGCAGTTGGATGAGCATTCACAGGGAGAGAGAGGGGAAGAGACAGACTCCCTTCTTCCCATCTGTTTACTCACATATTTAGGCAAGCTCTGTCTTCGAGCATAGCCACACGCATGCAAACAATGGCCTTTAGTAGTGGCACGTGTAAGGCCAATGTTAGCTAGCATCTATATCGTTAGTGACGCCACTAATGGTAGATAGCACCTACACAAAAACAGCTGAATGGCTAATGCTAAAAAGCTAATGCTGTTCCTTGGCAGAGAGTGTATTCCAACAAGGGTTTAGGCCAGGCATGCAGAGTATGCTAAATACCTTTGGAGGAAGGGGTAAGCTGGGAGGAAGGGGGGTTTATGGTGATGATATGTAGGGTTGATGAGGCAGACAGGATAAGGTCTTTGTAGCTCACCCACCAGTGGGCAGACATATGTGGATATTCCTGCCAAGGGCTCAGGGAGAAATAGATAGCACAAACATAGTTGTCAGGGGGTCTATCAGTGGTCTGGGTAAACCACTTAGGGATAAACACTTAGCCACCTTCCACCTCACCTACAGAGGTGTGAGACACGCACAGGGAGAGGTGTGAGACACAGGCTGGGAAGAGCCAGGGCAGAGATCCAGTGAATCTGACGAACATATCAAGACTGTTTCAAGGACATATTTTTTCCATCTACGTAACATCGCAAAAATCAGAAACTTTCTGTCCAAAAATGATGCAGAAAAATGTATCCATGCTTTTGTCACTTCTAGGTTAGACTACTGCAATGCTCTACTTTCTGGCTACCCGGATAAAGCATTAAATACACTTCCGTTCGTGCTAAACACGGCTGCTAGAATCTTGACTAGAACACAAAAATTTGATCATATTACTCCAGTGCTAGCCTCTCTACACTGGCTTCCTGCTAAGGTAAGGGCTGATTTCAAGGTTTTACTGCTAACCTACAAAGCATTACATGGGCTTGCTCCTACCTATCTTTCCGATTTGGTCCTGCCGTACATACCTACACGTACGCAACGGTCACAAGACGCAGGCCTCCTTACTGTCCCTAGCATTTCTAAGCAAACAGCTGGAGGCAGGGCTTTCTCGTATAAAGCTCAATTTTTATGGAATGGTCTGCCTACCCATGTGAGAGACGCAGACTTGGTCTCAACCTTTAAGTCTTTATTGAAGACTCATCTCTTCAGTAGGTCCTATGATTGAGTGTAGTCTGGCCCAGGAGTGTGAAGGAAAACGGAAAGGCACTGGAGCAACGAACCGCCTTTGCTGTCTCTGCCTGGCCGGTTCCCCTCTCTCCACTGGGATTCTCTGCCTATAACCTTGTTACAGGGGCTGAGTCACTGGCTTACTGGTGCTCTTCCATGCCGTCCCTTCAATGTGCTTCACTTGAGTGGGTTGAGTCACTGACGTGGTCTTCCTGTCTGGTTTGGCGCCCCACCTTGGGTTGTGCTGTAGCGGAGATCTTTGTGGGCTATACTCGGCCTTGTCTCAGGATGGTAAGTTGGTGGTTGAATATATCCCTCTAGTGGTGTGGGCGCTGTGCTTTGGCAAAGTGGGTAGGGTTATATTCTGCCTGTTTGGCCCTGTCTGGGGGTATCGTCGGATGGGGCCACAGTGTTTCCCGACCCCTCCTGTCTCAGCCTCCAGTATTTATGTTGCAGTAGTTTATGTGTCGGGGGGCTAGGGTCAGTCTGTTATATCTGGATTATTTCTCCTGTCTTATCCATTGTCCTGTGTTAATTTAAGTATGCTCTCTCTAATTCTCTCTTTCTTTCTTTCTTTCTTTCTCTCTTTCTTTCTTTCTTTCTTTCTCTCTCTCTGAGGACCTGGCCTGATGACTCCTTGCAGTCCCCAGTCCACCTGGCCGTGTTGCTGCTCCAGTTTCAACTGTTCTGCCTATGGAACCTTGACCTGTTTACCGGACCTGCTACCTGTCCCAGACCTGCTGTTTTCAACTCTCTAGACAGCAGGAGCAGTAGAGATACTCTTAATGATCGGCTATGAAAAGCCAACTGACATTTACTCCTGAGGTGCTGACCTGTTGCACCCTCGACAACCACTGTGATTATTATTATTTGACCCTGCTGGTCATCTATGAACATTTGAACATCCAGAAGAGGACTGGCCACCCATCATAGCCTGGTTCCTCTCTAGGTTTCTTCCTAGGTTCTGGAATTTCTAGGGAGTTTTTCCTAGCCACCGTGCATCTACACCTGCATTGCTTGCTGTTTGGGGTTTTAGGCTGGGTTTCTGTACAGCTGATGTAAGAAGGGCTTTATAAATACATTTGATTGATTGATTGATCTGCACTGGGGAGTGGAGGATCTCTGCAGCTGTTACTCAGGGTGTCTGCTGTTCACTTGATTACATTAAACTGCTGGAATCTCAGTGCTGCTGGTTCTTGTTTTTGTGCTTCGTTCGTATTAACAAACGTGAAGATACGTTGAGACTTGCGTGGAAAGAATGACAGAGTAGCGATCATAGCTGTAGTACATAGGTTACTGATCTCTTGATCTCACGGTCTTAAAGCCACATGTTCACTGGTTCGAGTCCCTCCTGAATTTGCTTTCATAAGCGTTATCAAACTAGAGCATTGAAAGTGTAGTTAGTTTAACACAGAAAACTATTACTTTAAGATAGACTATGAGTTATCTCCCGCTATAACATAGACTCATACCAAGGCAGATAATTTTAATTCAACCCAATTTCATGGCTGATTAACTCCAGATTCATACTGTATTATGTAGTCTTGCACTAGTAAAGTCAGAGTTTAACTGCTTACTGCAGGTTCAGAGTCATAATGGGCCGTATACACTGAGTGTATACGTTAGGAACGCCTGCTCTTTCCATGACAAAGACTGATCAGGTGAATCCAGGTGAAAGCTATGATCCCCTATTGATTCCACTTGTTAAATCCACTTCAAATAGCGTAGATGAAGGGGAGGAGACCGGTTAAAGAATATTTAACCGCCAAGCGCAACGGTTTGAGTGTGTCAAGAACAGCAACGCTGCTGGACTTTTCATGCTCAACAGTTTCCTGTGTGTATCAAGAATGGTCCACCACCCAAAGATCATCCAACCAATGGCAGGCCAGTGGTCAAAAACAGGTCATTGATGAAATGGACAAAGGAGGCAGTCAACAGTTAGTCAACAGACAGGCTACAGCTAGTCAATAGACAGGCTACAGATAGTCAACAGACAGGCTACAGTTAGTCAACAGACATGTTACAGTTAGTCAACAGACAGGCTACAGTTAGTCAACAGACAGGCTACAGTTAGTCAACAGACAGGCTACAGTTAGTCAACAGACAGGCTACAGTTAGTCAACAGACAGGCTACAGTTAGTCAACAGACACTCTTCAGTTAGTCAACAGACATGCTTCAGTTAGTCAACTGACAGGCTACAGTTAGTCAACTGACAGGCTACAGTTAGTCAACAGACAGGCTACAGTTAGTCAACCGACAGGCTACAGTTAGTCAACCGACAGGCTACAGTTAGTCAACTGATAGGCTACAGTTAGTCAACAGACATGCTACAGATAGTCAACAGACAGGCTACAGATAGTCAACAGACATGCTACAGTTAGTCAACAGACATGCTACAGTTAGTCAACAGACATGCTACAGTTAGTCAACAGACAGGCTACAGATAGTCAACAGACATGCTACAGTTAGTCAACAGACAGGCTACAGTTAGTCAACAGACAGGCTACAGTTAGTCAACAGACAGGCTACAGTTAGTCAATAGACAGGCTACAGTTAGTCAATAGACAGGCTACAGTTAGTCAACTGACAGGCTACAGTTAGTCAACAGACATGCTACAGTTAGTCAACAGACAGGCTACAGTTAGTCAACAGACAGGCTACAGATAGTCAACAGACAGGCTACAGTTAGTCAACAGACATGCTACAGTTAGTCAACAGACAGGCTACAGATAGTCAACAGACAGGCTACAGTTAGTCAACAGACATGCTACAGTTAGTCAACAGACATGCTACAGTTAGTCAACAGACAGGCTACAGTTAGTCAACAGACAGGCTACAGTTAGTCAACAGACAGGCTACAGTTAGTCAACAGACAGGCTACAGTTAGTCAACAGACAGGCTACAGTTAGTCAACAGACAGGCTACAGTTAGTCAACAGACAGGCTACAGTTAGTCAACAGACAGGCTACAGTTAGTCAACAGACATGCTACAGATAGTCAACAGACATGCTACAGATAGTCAACAGACAGGCTACAGTTAGTCAACAGACATGCTACAGTTAGTCAACAGATATGCTACAGATAGTCAACTGACAGGCTACAGATAGTCAACAGACATGCTACAGTTAGTCAACAGACAGGCTACAGTTAGTCAACTGACAGGCTACAGTTAGTCAACAGACATGCTACAGTTAGTCAACAGACATGCTACAGTTAGTCAACAGACAGGCTACAGTTAGTCAACAGACATGCTACAGTTAGTCAACTGACAGGCTACAGCTAATCAACTGACAGGCTACAGTTAGTCAACAGACATGCTACAGTTAGTCAACTGACGGGCTACAGCTAATCAACTGACAGGCTACAGTTAGTCAACAGACATGCTACAGTTAGTCAACTGATGGGCTACAGTTAGTCAACAGACAGGCTACAGTTAGTCAACAGACAGGCTACAGATAGTCAACAGACATGCTACAGTTAGTCAACTGACAGGCTACAGCTAATCAACTGACAGGCTACAGTTAGTCAACTGACGGGCTACAGTTAGTCAACAGACAGGCTACAGTTAGTCAACTGACGGGCTACAGTTAGTCAACAGACAGGCTACAGTTAGTCAACTGACGGGCTACAGTTAGTCAACAGACAGGCTACAGTTAGTCAACAGACAGGCTACAGTTAGTCAACTGACGGGCTACAGTTAGTCAACAGACAGGCTACAGTTAGTCAACAGACAGGCTACAGTTAGTCAACTGACAGGCTACAGTTAGTCAACTGACAGGCTACAGTTAGTCAACAGACAGTCCAGTACAACATTGGTGCCCAAAGACCCAATAAATAATGCACAACTCGTCGTACCTTAACAAGAATGAGGTATGGCAGACAACAACCTTACAGAGTTCCACTTCTTTAAACAAACAACAACAAACTGGGGTTTCAGTGGGTTAAGGAACAAAAACACTGGACACTGGAGAATTGGAAAAACATGGCCTGGTGTGATGAATCCCGGTTCCTGCTGTTTCATGCTGATGGGAGGACTAGGGTATTGAGAAAACTAGTACATGCATCCATCAAGCCACGTGTCAATATTGCAGGCTGGTGGTGGTGGTGTGACGGTGTGGGGTGTTTTCGTGGTCCCTTGATAAAAGTGAAGCAATGTTTGAATGCCACAAGTTATCTGAACATCATTGCCAATCAGGTGCATCCCTTCATGGCAACAGTGTCTCCATCTGCGAATAGATTTTTTCCCAGCAGGATAATACCCCAAGCCACAAGGCTACGATTTTAGAGGAATGGTTCCACAAACATGACAGTTAATTCAGCTTACTGCAGTGGCCTGCCCAATCACCAGATCTCAATCCAATTGAGCATCTGTGGGATGAGCTGGAACGAGCTATTCGGAGTAGATATCCACTACCAGCCAACTTGACACAACTGTGGGAAGCAATGGAGTCAACATGGTCCAGCACCACTGTGGAACGCTTTCGACACCTTGTGGAATCCATTCCCTGACAAATTGAGGCGGTTCTGAGGGCAAAGGGGGGTGCAACTCAATATTAGGAAAGTGTCCCTAATGTTTTGTATCTCCATATGTTCATACTGGGCTGTATATATTATCTCCATATGTTCATACTGGGCTGTATATATTATCTCCATATGTTCATACTGGGCTGTATATATTATCTCCATATGTTCATACTGGGCTGTATATATTATCTCCATATGTTCATACTGGGCTGTATATATTATCTCCATGTGTTCATACTGGGCTGTATATGTTATCTCCATATGTTCATACTGGGCTGTATATGTTATCTCCATATGTTCATACTGGGCTGTATATGTTATCTCCATATGTTCATACTGGGCTGTATATATTATCTCCATATGTTCATACTGGGCCGAATATATTATCTCCATGTATTCATACTGGGCTGTATATGTTATCTCCATATGTTCATACTGGGCTGTATATGTTATCTCCATATGTTCATACTGGGCTGAATATATTATCTCCATATGTTCATACTGGGCTGAATATATTTTCTCCATGTGTTCATACTGGCTGTATATATTACCTCTCCATATGTTTAAACTGAGCCGTATATACACTCAGCACACAGTTTATAAGGTACACCCATCTAGTGTCGGGCCGGACCCCTTTGCCTCCAGAACATCCTGCATTCTTCGGGGCATGGATTCTACAAGTCGGAAACGTTCCACAGGGTTGTTGGTCCATGCTGATGCAATGGCATCACGCAGTTGATGCAGATTGGATGGCAGTACACCACCGCCACAAGCCTGTACTCTTGACACCAGGCAGAATGGATCCATGGACTCATGCTGCTTACGCCAAATCCTGACTGTCATCACCATGGCGCAACATGAACTGTGATTCTTCAGACCAGGCAATGTTTTTCCACTCCTCAATTGTCCAGTGTTGGTGATCGTGTGCCCACTGGAGCTGCTTCTTCTTGTATTTAGCTGATAGGAGTGGAACCCTGTGTGATCATCTGCTGCAATGTCCATCCGTGACAAGGATCAACGAGTTGTACATTCTGAGATGCCGTTCTGCACACCACTGTTGTACTGCCCCGTTATTTTTGTTTGTGGCCTGCCTGTTAGCTTGCACAATTCTTGCCATTTTCACCCACAGGACTCCCACTGACTGGATTGTTTTTTGTTTGTCGCACCATTTTGGGCAAACCCTAGAGACGGTCGTGGGTGAAAAGCCCAGGAGGACAGACGTTTCTGAGATACTGGATCTGGCACACCTGGCACCGATGATCCGACAACACTCAAAGTCGCTTAGGCCACTTGTTTTGCCTATTCTAACGTTCAATCGAACAGTAACTGAATGCCTCAATGCCTGTCTGCCTGCTTTATAGAACAAGCCACGGCCACTGGGCTGTATAAATTACATTTCCATGTTCATATACACAATGCCTGTGTTCCAAATGTCTTCTTATTTCCTATATAGTGTACTACTTTTGACCAGGTCCCATAGGGTCAAATGCTGGTCAAAAGACCCATATAGCGAATAGGGTGCCATTTGGGATGCAGTGATAGGGAAAACCTAACACACTATCCCGCTACCGAGATCGATAATATCCTGATTGATCAATCAGCATGGTCTATAAGGCCAGGCAAATCAATTAGACTGATATGACTGTTCTTCAACAGGGATGTTATATCCTAATTGTGGTATTTATGTTTAAATAATAATGATATCTCCATGCAGGGTTGGAGAATGTGGAGAAAAGAGAATTATGAAGTGCATTAGATAATAATTTCACTACTGACAGATACAATTGTGAGTGGGTAAGTTTGACATGCCTTGAGATAAACCTAGTGATCGGACCGCCCGCTGGGTAGGAAGCGGAGAACATTTCTCATGCTCACTGTCTTAACATGTCAGCATACTTCCTAGCTTCACAGCTTCAGTATTTCCTTCAGTGGTGGGGAGATGAGAGGGAAAGAGAGGGAGTGAGTGAGGAAGGGAGTGAACTAGCGAGGAAGGAAGGAAGGGAGAGAGGAGGCGGGAGTTAATTCGACAACACCACAGTCTTACTGGCTGTGATATACACACTTTTTATTCAGAAAAATAGAACCATATACAAATTCACAGTAAACATTTGTTTTGCTGGAACCCAGAACATTTTGCGATTTGATTTTAACTAAAAGAGTCACTATACGAAAATACCACAATTCAGGTTAGATTGAATTGAGCCCATATTAAAAGGAGAATCTGGCAAAGACTAACAGACAGTAATGGGAGCTGGTGAAGACAGACTAAAAGAAAGAGAGAGAGAGAGAGAGAGAGAGAGAGAGAGAGAGAGAGAGAGAGAGAGAGAGAGAGAGAGAGAGAGAGAGAGAGAGAGAGAGAGAGAGAGAGAGAGAGAGAGAGCGAGAGAGAGAGAGAGCGAGAGCGAGAGCGAGAGAGAGAGCGCGAGAGAGAGAGAGAGAGAGAGAGAGAGAGAGAGAGAGAGAGAGAGAGAGAGAGAGAGAGAGAGAGAGAGAGAGAGAGAGAGAGAGAGGTTCTGAAATGGAGTCTGAATAGTCTGGACCTAAAATGGCTGAATAAATAGAGAGGAAATATATCTAGGTTGTCTGTCTCGCTCACTTCAAATAGAATTAAGGCAGTATCATAGCAAGTGCCCTTCTTCTGGAGCGCCACGAACACTTTGGGGCCAAGCTGTCTTGAAATCTCCACTCACCTATTCACGGCAAACAAGCACTACTGGCTCTTCTGGCCATGTAAATATTATGAACACTCACTGTTAGTTAGAGAGACTGTTCAGAAACCGTTTGTTTATTTGACCTTGTTGCATGGCATCCTTGTTCTGCATTTTCTCCATGCATTCTTTACTATTAGGTAGAAATAGACATTTCATGATGTATCATTGATGTAACTGCATTGTCAGAAACATGTAAAATGATACAATTAATTGAACATTTCATGTCTTCCTCATTTATTTCATTCTCTCCATGTATTTTTCATTAGTCTTCCTTGTCAGTAGCTCCCTCCCTTCCACATTTGTTATAATTATTTTTCCAATTTCCGTGGCTTTATTTATCAACCACTTAATTGGTTCAAAAGTAATAAGGCACCAGTCATTTATTTGAAGCAATTTGCTTTTCCATAATATGAACAGCTAAAAGATAAGTGCATATCAAAGCCCAGGCAGATAGCTGTTCACCGACGCCGAGACAGAACCAGCATGGATCTAGGCTATTGGAATGCAGGGGACGTGGGCATATTTCTGAATACGCAATTACCACTAATCATACACCTCTAAGATTAGTCTGCTGCTCCCCCATACTGGTGGGGAACCTACGCAGGGAGCGATGTGTCATGGAGTCATGCTAGCTGCACAGCATATGACTATGTGGGATCAAAGAGTCACCGTAATCAGGCTTTTATAATGTTTATGTTTAGGATTCTGATTGTGATATGTACAGTGCATTCGGAAAGTATTCAGACCCCTTGACTTTCTCCACATTTTGTTACGTTACATCCTTATTTTAAAATGGTTTAGATACAAAAATCCTCAGCAATCTACACACAATACCCCATAATGACAAAGCAAAAACATACATTTTTCACTAATTTATTACAAGTAAAAAACAGAAATATCTTATTTACATAAGTACAGTATTCAAACTCTATGCAATGAGAATCGAAATTGAGCTCAGGTGCATCCCGTTTCCATTGATCATCCTTGAGATGTTTCGACAAATTGATTGGAGCCCACCTATCGTAAATTAAATTGATTGGACATGATTTTGAAAGGCACACCCCTGTCTATATATGTTCCCACCCTTACCAGTGCATGTCAGAGCAAAAACCAAGCCATAAGGTCGAAGGAATTGTCCGTAGAGCTCCCGAGACAGGATTGTGTGGAGACAGAGATCTGGGGAAGGGTACCAAAACATGTCTGCAGCATTGAAGGTCCCCAAGAACACAGTGGCCTCCATAATTCTTAAATGGAAAAAGTTTGGAACCACCCAGACTCTTCCTAGAGCTGACCGCTCGGCCAAACTGAGCAATAGGGGGGAGAAGGGCCTTGGTCAGGGAGGTGACCAAGAACCCGATGGTCGCTCTCACAGAGCTCCAGAGTTCCTCTGTGGAACTTGGAGAACCTCCCAGAAGGACAACCATCTCTGCAGCACTCCACCAATCAGGCCTTTATGGTAGTGACCAGACAGAAGCCACTCCTCAGTAAAAGTCACATGAAAGCCCGCTTGGAGTTTGCCAAAAGGCACCTAAAGACTCTCAGATGAAACCAAGATTGAACTCTTTGGCCTGAATGCCAAGCGTTGTGTCTGGAGGAAACCTGCCACCATCCCTACAATGAAGCATGTTCGTGGCAGTATCATGCTGTGAGGATGTTTTTCAGAAGCATGGACTAGGAGACCAGTCAGGATCAAGGCAAAGCTGAACGGAGCAAAGTACAGAGAGATCCTTAATGAAAACTTGCTCCAGAGCGCCCAGGACCTCAGACTGGGGCAAAGGTTCCCCTTCCAACAAGACAATGACCCTAAGCACACAGCCAAGACAACCCAGGAGTGGCATCGGGACAAGTCTCTGAATGTCCTTTAGTGGGCCAGCCAGAGCCTGGACTCAAACCCGATCGAACATCACTGAAGAGACCTTAAAATAGCTGTGCAGCGGCGCTCCCCATCCAAACTGACAGAGCTTGAGAGGATCTGCAGAGAAGAATGGGAGAACTCCCCAAAAACAGGTGTGCCAAGCTTGTAGCGTCATACCCAAGCAGACTCAAGGCTGTAATAACTGCCAAAGGTGCTTCATCAAAGGACTGAGTTAAGGTCTGAATATTTACGTAAATGTAACATTTTATTATATATATATATATATATATATACGGGGAGTGTGGCTAAGCCAGGTAGCAAACCTGAGCTCACTCCTCGTGCTTATTATAAGCAGCGCATTACTGGTCAGGCACCGTGTTATGCGGTTAAGCGCACGGTGTCGCCAGTACGTGCCCATAGCCCGGTGCGCTATAGGGCAGCCCCCCGAAAGTGTCATGCTAGTGTGGGCATCCAGCCAGGGCGTATGGTGCCTGCTCAGCTTGTCTGGTCTCCGGTACGTCGTTTCGGTCCAGGGTATCCTGCGCCGGCTCTGCGTGCTGTGTCTCTGGGGCGCTGGGAGGGT